>NC_053036.3:563397786-563637786 GCF_002575655.3 Aegilops tauschii subsp. strangulata
TGGCCAGATAGTGTACCTTGATCATGAACTGATTTTTGTGAGGTAATGGCAATGCAATCATCTTCAGACAACAAAAAAACATGACAATGTAAAAAGACATAAATAGGATGCACAAACCAAAAGAAAAAAAACTTCGAACAACGATACATTCAAACAAAAAATAAAAAGAGATAAAGAATAATACCATTTCTGCTGGTTTTCAACCTCAGTTTCTCAAGGAAAAATGACTTCTTCCTAACAGTCATACTATTATTCAATGAGGTCTGGGTAGATCTGACTTTTGAATTTCCTGCAACTTCTGGCTTTGTACCGACCAGATGTTGAAAACTAATATGCTTTTTCCCTTGTCAGTAGATTCACTGGTAATTTGATGCTTAGGGGGAATAAGCTTTTTCATCAGCTCTGAAACAGATTCAAGATGCTTCTCGACGTTACTGAAGTCAAGCTTTCTTCCTTCCTCCTGCATTTTGTATGAACAGAAAAAACAAAAGAAAGCAAAAAAATTCAACATTAGCAAAAACTCTGGGAAAAAACAAGAAATGAATTCATCATAATTGTGTGAAGATTTAACAAAGAAAAAAGAAACTTACAATGGAAATTGGATTTAGACGATCAGGCCTTCGTAATTTGCAGGACTTAGGACAATTATTGGTGACAAATATATCATCTTCGTCAACTGGTGATTGGGCTTTCCTCTTCAAACCTGAAACTGAAGCTAAGACATTAAAATTTTATTTTTAGGGTATTGCATTGCTTGTTTGAGTAAATTAGTCTAAACATAAATTGTCAGAAAACACAGACCTGCAGTATCATGCAAATCCACATTGGGATTACAGGCATTCGGTGAACATTGGGTCAAGGGTGAAGCATTTGTATTGGGAGGATCGGCATTATGTCCTGTTATTATTACAGATTCAAGAAAATGAAAATAAAAAATCATAGAAAAAAGAAAGAAAAGAAGGTACAAATATTAATACGTTAATGTACAAAAAATGAATGAAGTAAAAGTACAATAGGGAGAGTGTCGTGTGAATTGGGATGCATTAGTATTGGTAGCTTTGGCATTAGATCCTGATGTGTTATCAGTTTAAAAAATGAGAAATATGAATCATATAAAGAAAGAAAAAAGAAACTAAGTATCATTGTTGATACAGTACAATGATGAATGAATAATGAAGTAAATTACCATAGGTTTTGACTGTTGAGTTGTCAAGATTTGCCATGTTATTACTCGTATCATGTCTAGAATTTGTATCAGAATCATTTTCCTCATTATCTGTTCCACTAGCAAGAACAATACAATTCAAGGAATCAAGCAGCATATTCTGAGCTCCTTCGATAGACTTGTCATCAGCAGTTTCACGGAAACGCCTAGCTAGCAGAGATAGTTGATCTTTCACGTGCAGAAATTTGGGCAAAATAAGGTCATGCAGAAATTTGTAAAAATAAGGTTCAAAAAAATGACAAAAAAATAAAAAGTCATCACAAATTTGGAGAAAAAATTAAAAAAACAGGGTACTACCGAGCTTGGAAGTAAACCACCAACAGTTTTATCAAGAGCTGATCTAAACTTGACAGACTCATGACTAGAATCTTTATGAACATCGCAACAACTAATACAGCCCATTGAGTAAACAGTATGAGAAATACTCTTCACCTGAATACATCATTTTTCAAAAAACATCATTAGCATTGACCACATCAACAACATAAAAAGAAAGCATCACATTAGCAACATACAAAACAAACTTATAGGCCGAAGTCCGTATTCTCTTGGAGCTTTGCAGTCCAGATTAGCAAATTCTTTCACTAGAGAATTTTTCCATGCTTCACCCTAGGTAGTCCAGGGGGCACTCGGCGTAAACCAAAATCAAGGAAGTCTAAGTAGTAGCACTGTCAATATAGAAAACAGTCATTAGACACATAAAAAAACATTTAAATTCATATTTCAAACCTATTAAGATTTCAACAAAAAAAGAGTGCAAAAAGTCTTACACAAAGGCCATAAATGCAACCACCCAATGTGGTGAATCCATCTTCTTTTCCAGGCTTTTTTGGTTCTTTCCGAAACTTCCTTATGTATGCCATCAACCAATCGAATACAAACTGAGACAAATCATAGTGCCTGGCTTCCATGGGATCAATGAGAATCCCTAGATATTTTGTGCTTGCGAAGATATTGGAATTAGGACACAGAACAGTTGCAAAAGCAACTAGAAGAAAACATCTCATGAATTTATTCCTAGATATATCAGGCTTAAGCATTTCACGGCCGAACCACTTGATGTTTGGCAATGTAGGTTCACCAATGATGTTTAAGAAAGCAGATTTTGTCATATCAGTGTCGAAAAGGACTTTCCTTCCACCTAAGGAAAGACCAAAGAGCATATGGAATGATTCTGGGCTCATTGGAATGACCTTGTCATCCAAAACAATATGACCAGTTGCAAGATACACTCTCCCAGCCACCCACTGGGCAAACCCTCTAGGAACAGAGCTACAATCAAAATCTAGCAGAAAATCAAAACCGTAGTCTCTAACAACTTCATCTCTTCCAGGTGGCATTTTCTTTAAAAGGTCAGTAAAGTAATCATGGTTGCATGTGCTAGTAGCTTTCTTTGGTGGGAGAGGGGCATGCTGAGAAAAATAAATAAAACTGTAAAAACACTGTATTACATATAGTAACAAAAAGTTAACATAATTGTGAATATAAATGCAGAAAGTTAAAACTATGGTAAGAAATTAAGATCAGAGAGTCATATTAAAGCATATTCAAAAAGTTAACATAACATCACATTTTCACCATGACCGCAGACTTGTCATGATGAAAACACTATAAACTACGCACTTAAAAAATATGCTAAGGAAGCAACTGCCAAAAATTATAAAGTGTCGTAAGAAATCATTATATAATAGGTTGTATTAAATGCATACTCAAGTACAATTCCGAACACAAGCAGTAAAAATTGGAAAACTAACCATAAATCACATCATAGTAAATATGATAGCACAGTTAACTTGTTTCATAATGGACAGTTATAGTGTCAAGCAACAAAAAGGGATACCCTAGATGAACTGATCATGGCAACTAAAAGCATGTCAAGCATACATTGTACAACAGCAAAACCAAGTTATCTAACCTAAGGAAATCATTATAAGAGATGCGCTAAAGCATCACATACTCCTACAAAAAAGTACACAACAATTAATTAGGAAATCTAAAGACTGACTAATTGCTTTTGACATCACTGTGTACGCATGTTATAACGGATAAGCAATGAACTTACAGAAGTATTCTCTGAAGATTGAGCATTCCCATTGGAAGAGTAAAACTGCAATCATTGGTAGAATGTCAGATTGTTAACTTTTCTGAGGTCTAAAAAACAATACAAAATAAGAGAAAATGTAAAAAATCAGCAACAAAACGGTTAATTACCAGGTTCCTCAGATTATTCAGAAAATCTTCTACATCAAACTGCGGATCTCCACCACCAACCTGCAAAAACACCATAACAATTGGTAAAACTTCACATCACTCGATTGAAGTACTACTAGAAAGAGTACACTGAAAGCTAAAAGCAAACAAAACAGTACATCGAGTAATTGCGTCCGTCCATCTTCATATTGTGTTTGAGAGACAATTGTTCCATCTAATTCATCATCACAGTATAAAGCTTCACTATCTTACAAGTCATTAGTATCGCTTGCCATCACCTGAGAACGGAAAAAAGACATCAGAAATTATATTAGATCAAATGATACACCAGCAAGCAACAAAGAATTATATAAATTGACTGAAGTTCAATGAATAATGCAATCATTAGCACAAAATACTTAACCAAAAAAAATGTTATTCATTATGAACAGCAGTAAAAAACCAAACAAATGCACAAAACTAGTTTCCTATCAGATATATTCATTAGTAGACATGAAAACAAACGTCACATGCTTTGAGAAATAAATTGATACCATGACTATAATCTAAATGCATAACAACTAGCAGTTACAAATTGACTAGACCCAGAAAACTCTGCGTGAATGCCTTCTAGCCATGAAAATAGATCTGAATATGCACATATTAACAATGCAGAGGAAGCAAAACGTCTCAAACTACAAAAAGGAAAAAAAACAAGCAGCTAATGTGCAAAGTTCATGACAAAAATACACTAAAATTGCCTCCCATCGTACACAACCACGTACAAGGAGTTACAAATTCAGATTGGACCATCCCATCTCTGAATTTCAGACTCATAAAAGCATTCGTACGCTGGGGGCTCAGAACTGCTGCATTCCAAGCCTAAACAGTGTAAAATTTCAACTCTAGTGCTGGGAGACTATCAATTTTAGTCTGAATTTCTTGAAAACGCCACTAAATTAACACGCATGACATCACATAGCGGACTGCTCTCACGCCAGGAACTTAAGTAAAATAAAAAAAAACATGACCATATTGACCATAGAAACAACAGCGCAATTCCATACCCCCTGTGCGAATCAACCTAATCATCTGAATCTATGAGCTCACGCAAGCAATTTTGCGAAAATCTAGGGTTTCGAGGAAGGGATTCGGAAATTGAAGGGAAGGGAGAAAGCATGGCGGGGAGAACGAACCTGAAACAGAGGCAGAACGAGGGGCGCTCTCAGTTGGTGCGAGTAGACCGCCAATCTGCTGGAGCACGAGCGCAGCGACGGTGGCCTTCGTCGCCGGAGAGGAGGGAGGCGAGAGGAGAACTCTCTCGAGAAGACGAGCGCCCCACGCAGAAAAGGAACGGGCAAGTGATTTTGAAAATAAGAAGTGACATCTCCAGCACGTAAGGGAACAACTCGTGCGGGCACAGAAGAGGGGATAAGTCTAAAAAGATTAGAAACACCAATCTTAAAGCAAAAATAATGAAAGGCTCCTTTCAAAACTATAAGTGCATAACATGACTGTGTGGGTTGTCATTTTCACATAAATAAGAGACTATAAGAGCTTTAGTAAAAAAATTAAATACTTTTAAAAACTTCTTATAGGATGAAACAGTGCACGCATTTAATTTTACATCAAATGATTGATAAACTAATAAAGAATGTATAAAATAATGTACAAAATAAAAAAGGTGGACTACATCACAAAACTCGTTTATCACAACATTAGAAAACCCAAAAAAGGTAGAACAAACAAAATTCATGGGGACAAGTAAAATCACAAGGTGTGAGCTCAAACAAAAGAAAAAAGGTTTAATTTGTCACTCAAAAATCAAAAAACACAAACAAATCTCGGGTGACGTTCAATCAACAAGTGATATGATCTATAATGAAAAGATCAATCAACAAAATTTGTTAAGCACCCCAAGTGACTAAAATCAAATACAAACATGCAAAAACACCCAAAAATGATTTCAAAATGAATTCAAAAAACCTGACACGAAAAAGAAAAAAAGATATAGCATTAATAACATGGCACATTTTCATGATAGTCTCATTAAAAAAGAGTTTAGCATAGTTCAGTCATGCTTCAAGCATTACAAAAGATAAAGAGGTCTTTCCTTCGAACATTAACTTAACTAACCATAAGCTATAGTTATGATTTAAAAGTGCCAAAAGAGAACACAAGTCCACCACACAGACATACTACAACTTACAAACTGACATATCTCATTGGTTGCATCTATGCTAGACGCTGGAAGACAATCAAAACTGATCGATCATAAGAAGACTCGTTGAGAGTGATAAGCTCAACACTGTCTATTGCAAATGAAGTTGCTGATATGAAATCACTGAAGCTTGTCTTCTCGATGATCATCCTCCCATCTTGCTTGCATATGGTGAATGATGATGGCATGATAACATGTGTATCCCCCAAGAAAGCTTCTAAAGATACCTTAGCACTGGTTGGCATATCAACAAAACTCCTCAAGCTGGCGACAACGACCTTTGGAATTTTCTGTTACAATGAAAATAAAAAAGTATGGATCAATAATTCATAACCGTAGAAATATTAGCTCAAAACTAAACTCCCATGAACAAATCATCAAGCATTAATACAGTAGAAAAAACTAAATATAAAAAATATAATGAAATAGTACAGTAGAAAACTTACCATTAGAAACTTCACAGTGTTTGTGGCAGTCAAGACATGCTCGAACGGAACGCAGCGCAGGAAGCTCGCAGTTCGGAAAAGTGAACATACAAAGGTGCGATTGGTGTGGTAGTCGAATTCCAAGCCACGAGGCATGATAGCAGAACAAACTAGCTCATACTTACGGTCACTGAGGTTTTCAAAAGCTACATGATCCAAAAAAGATGACTAGAGTTAGTTAACATAAATCAAATCAATGCAACTTAAAAACAAAAAAGAAACAACAAAAATAAATAAATAACACATGTAAAAACGATGAGAAACTCAGCAACAGAAGGTAAAGGGAGAATCCTTTCACCATCACGGAAAGTCTCTACTTTCACATCAAAGCAGGAGTGATCCAAAATAAAAACCAGACGATCTCCAGCGCGAAGAGCATAGTCATTGCTGAACTCAAACCAAGCATCACCACAAAACTTTGAGTAGTTGCTTCGATGCTTAAACTCTGAAGCATAAGACCTATTATCATAAGTTAAAATGGCAGGCTCGGTCCTCTTGTGTTTGAAAGTTGTTGCAACATTCCTGTGCTCCTCAATGTAATCAGCTAAGAAACCCCTCACATTGCATGGGATGTACTGAAAAAAGAAGACATGAAACAAAGCCAACACAAAGTAAAAATCACATCAGAATGAAGATTGCACATGCATCATACTAAAAATTCAGACATCATACAAAGCAGCAAAAAAAGACTAATATCAATCTAATTGATATCTTGATTGAGGTTCTGCAAAAAAAGTGGATTAAAACACAACAATTAACTGCAAAAATATTTGAATCCACAGAAATAATAGTCTTGTAGATGAATTATAAGACAAAACTTTATATATTTCAAAAAACCATAAAAACTGATACTGTAATGTAATAAACACTCGGGGGTAGAATTATTAATTACTATAGCTACATACATACAACAGTAAAAGTGCACTAAGAAAACTACTGATATTACGGTAGAAACAAAAGCAAAAAACTGTTATAATAAGATCAAAAACACAAACTGTTAAAAAATGCACATTCATTACGGTAAAAAAATGCACACATTTTACAAACATGAAAACTACTGATATTATACATGGTCTTTAATGTAATTTACTGTTTAGTGAGGTACATGTGTTGATTAAATTATAAGGCATTTAAAGTGCAAAAAATGGTAACTTAACTGACTATTATTAATTATACAGACAAAAGTGATGCACAAAATTCAAAACTAACAAAGTGAAAATAGCATATAAACACGTACTACACACATTTCCAGAAACATCGGTTTGAAAAAATTACCTATTGAAAACAGAATATAAATTCCAACCTCATAATAGGAGAACAAAGAAAATAAAGGTGATAATATCAATAAAACTCACCGTCCTCCTAAAGCAATACTCATCAACGACAACATCAAAAACTTCAGGCTCCTCGTTGCCTGGCACGAATGGAATGCATGGAGCGCCAGGACAAGGGCAAACTGGGCAAACCATGATGTACAAAAAACATATGGTTTATTATAAAAAGTGGATAACTTAAAAAATGAAAAAATATATGAAATTAACAACCTCCTCAAAATATGAAATTAACATGAGTTATATTGAAAAAAACAAAAAGACACAACTAGCACTAAATTATTAAAATAAAAGTGATGAAAAAAACAAAAAATGATGCAACTTAAAACTTGCATCTTAATTATAAAAAAGTTGCAGACATTACAAGAGAGCAAAAGGGATTATAGTATGTTCATTAAATAAAAGTAATATATGTGCATAGAACATTGAAACTTGCATGCTCATCATTCTAAAATTGCAGACCTTTCACAACACCAAAAAAAGCTTGATATATATGAAAGGTATTTAAAGCTGCATGAAATATTTCCGAGGATTCAAAAAGATCACTAAATTAAACATGCACACCTTTTACAACATCAAAAGGATGCATTCTTATCTGCATCAAAGAAACATTTCTAAAAAAACTAGAATTACATATTAACTAACTAAATTTGCATCTATACCAAACTAAGCTTGCACACCTTTTACAACAGCAAGATATATGAAGAAAGAGATTACCTAAAAACTGGATTTGCAGTAAAAACTATAAATAGCTATATGAACTTGCATACTCATCATACTTCTTGATATACTAGCATTCCTTGTTCAAAAGCAAGTACTACTATCATTCCTTGTAATTGCTTCATGTTCTTGGAATTGTTATTAGTTAAACTACAGTCAAGTGCAGGGTTTCCTTGGTCCTATTATTACTTAAACTACAATAAAGTGCAAAACACCACCGTGAAAAATGCAAAAATTCTATAAACAAAAACAAACTAAAATTGCACATCAATAGAACTACACTTGTACTTGTTGCCAAATAGCAACATGTTACTAATATATGGGTATAGAACATTGAAACTTGCATGCCCATCATTCTAAAATTGCAGACCATTCACAACACCAAAAAAAAGCTTGATATATATGAAAGGTACTTAAAGCTGCATGAAATATTTCAATATAACACTGAATTCGCAAAAATGATTAAAAAAACTATCATCTGCTCATAAAAAAATTCAACTATTTCCTAGTATCTATAATTCAAACTCTAAAAACTAAAAATAATCCAAGTTTAGGGTGTTGAATCTTGCACGCATTACACGACAGGTTGATATACAAAAAAGCATTAATGAACTACAATTCAAACTCTAAAAACTAAAAAAGTTACAAGTTTAGGGTGCTGAATGTTGCACGCATTAACAACAGGATGATATACAAAAAAGCATTAAATGAAAAAAATATTATAGTGATAAGAACAACACAAATCAACCTAAAACTAAAAATGCACAAATAGATCACTGAATTAAACATGCACACCTTTTACAACATCAAAAGGATGCATTCTTATCTGCATCAAAGAAACATTTCTAAAAAAACTAGAATTACAAATTAACTAACTAAATTTGCATCTATACCAAACTAAGCTTGCACACCTTTTACAACAGCAAGATATATGAAGAAAAGAAATTACCTAAAACTGGATTTGCAGTAAAAACTATAAATAGCTATATGAACTTGCATACTCATCATACTTCTTGATATACTAGCATTCCTTGTTCAACAACAAGCACTACTATCATTCCTTGTAATTGCTTCATGTTCTTGGAACTGTTATTAGTTAAACTACAGTCAAGTGCAGGGTTTCCTTGGTGCTATTATTAGTTAAACTACAATCAAGTGTAGAACACCACCGTGAAAAATGCAAAATTCTATAAACAAAAACAAACTAAAATTGCACATCAATAGAACTACACTTGTACTTGTTACCAAATAGCAACATGTTACAAAATAAGTATTAAAAAATGCATGTTCAAAAAAAGTAAACTTTCACGCACATTTCAAAATCAAACTCTAATAATAGCCATAGTGGCACCAGCAAAGGAGTGAAGGGAACTATGTGAGCTGAGTAAATAATATCATAGTGGACCCTACTTGTAGCAACCTTCCGATCTTTCAAAACTTTGCCAGCTGTGACCCCATGGCATGAACACACAACAAAGTTTACTCACACCAAAGTTAACAGCTGGGGTGAATGATACACAAAAAATAGCTTTATATTAAGTGTGCCCTGAAAATATATTGTTTTCTACTATATATTGTTAACCTGTAAGATTAAATGGATACTACTCAAAAGGATCAAAGAAAAAATTGTAGTCCATATTGTAATTGTCAACCACAATTTCTAATACAGCAGATTAGCAATCACATCCACTCCAAATTTAATATAGTAGAGTGACCCATCCACTCCAAATTTCAAACTAGCACACAGAGGCATATTTCATAATCGCATCACACATCACCATCTCGGTCAGTTAAACCACGACAACCAACCCAACCACACTTCACAATCACATCTAAACAGACTCGAAAAAGCCACAAATGAAGTACCAAGACAACAAATCTAGTGGGAATCATAGGCATACACACAAATAACCACATATATACAGAAAAAGATTGCATCTTTGAAGGGTATACATGACATACTAAAATACCCACTACAAAACCCTAATACAACCTGAATCTAAAACAAATCCCTAAAACGAAATCACTCCACACCTACAAGCCCTAGACAAACTGCATTCATTACAACCAGACAAAACAAAAAGATTCAACAATAAGGGCATCCAGTTACCTGAAATCGTTGAGAGGCATCGATGTCAATCTGTCGACAGGCCCACAATCATGCAAAGGATAGAAAAGATAAAAAATAAAATAGAAAAGGTAATTAGAAAGCAGATCTATCAAATAAAATAACACAGTCAAGCACGCATCTACGAGCAGATTAAGCACAAAAAAAGACCGGATCTAGCAAGAAACTATAAGAACCCTAACTCCACGGATGAAAACAAAGAACGGGGAAAGCACAAAATGAACTAAGCAAAGAAAGCTCGAAGACGACAAGAGAATACCTGCATGAGGATGAGATGCACCAAGAGCAAAATCCTGAAGCAAACCACGAACCCCAGATTGGAAACTCCTGCAAACTCATATCCACAGAAAGAAACAACAGATGAGCGGATCTAGCAAAGAAAGAAAACAGATTACGAGTAGCTTCATCTGGTGTGAGATGAAGGAGGAGGGAAGAGCACGAACCCTAGCTCCGGGGAAGGAAGAGCAGAAGACCGAGACTGAGGGAGAGAAGGGGGCAAGTGACTGACAGAACAGAGGGGAGAGGAACTAGGCGACGGTCGGCGTTCCCGATAACGGGCTGGGCTGCTTAACGGGCGCCCCGCCCCACCCGAGCCAGGCCGCGCCCTCGTAGCGATATCGACTGACCCAAAACACGGGTCAGTCGACGCTAGCTGGCCCAACTACAACAAAACACAGTCAAAACAGAAGAAAAAAAACACGCATCTCAAAGCATGATCCAACGGCCCAGAAAACGACTGACACAAAATTTAAAATTCAGCACTGAAAGGTAGCTATTTCGGCTTTCCAGCCCGTGACTCAGCGAGTATGCAGCAACAGCTATCGTATACGGCCTCTTTTTGGTTGTTGGAAGCAATAATCAGCCAGGCCAATACTCCACACTCTGCAGCCAAGGTTTGTTGTAGTCGGCAGCACTCAGAGCAGTCGACCGCGAGTGCTTCCAAGAGATACTCCCAAGTTTCACTCCCCAGAGCTGAAGGAAGGTGTCGACCTCCTCCCGTTCGCATACTCCGATGATTACCCGTCCGACGCGTCAGTGTTACTACTCGAGGAAAGCAGCAAAAACAAATTGCGCGCAGATCTCGAGAAAAGCTGCACCCTAGGACGAGACCTGCCTGCCTCGCCGGCAAGAAAGACCGGTGGACTGGGAGGTGAGTGCCAATGGAATCTTTGAGTTGATCCGTTCAACGCTCAACGGCAACCGCAGCTGCAGCACCCCATGATACGAAACGTGCACGATCCCCGAGCTAGCTAAACAAACCTGGCTGGCAACCTCCTTGGCTAGTTAAACAGCTCAATAATCTCGTATTTTCCTCTAGCAGCATCCTTGAGCTTGAAGTGCGCGCGCAAACAAAATCTGCAAGTGCGCGCGCGAGTCCATTGTTCATCTTGTCTCTGAGAAAAATATCACGTACAGCTCAAGATTGCCCTCCCGTATGGGTATGGCACTTGACTTGGAGGGGGGGGACCTCCAGATTTTTAATTTCTGTTCTGTATTTTCTTTTCTTCATCTTGTGTCTGAGAAAAATATCACGTACAGTACACTGCACGACAGGCATTTGTGTCTATTATTGGCGTGGGCTTACCATGTGGGGCACCTGTCTCGTATGTTGGCAAAAAGCCTGGCGCGCTATTTATCGGCACTAAGCATTAGCGCTATTTGAAGCAAAGCTGCCTAATCTTATACTCACACAAGTACAGCCGGAGTTATATTTCAAGTATTTTTGAGAGTTTTCAAATATGGCTACATTTCTGGCCTTCACAGAATATCACAACTTACATCACCGGGGACGTTCATTATTCGGGACCTGGACATACCACGATCGCCGTCGTTTTCCTCTCGGTAGAGCCCGACCGCGCACCGGACCACGCAAAATATATACCTGAGACCTCCACTCCTTTCTTCACCCAACTCGCTCGCTCTCCTCGCAGCACCAAAAGCAGCAACCAAGCTCACCACCAAGATCTCTGCTCAGCATTTTGCTCGAAAGTGACCTACACACACATTGACACATACCAATATACCATGGCGCCATCAGTGGCCTGCTCCTTCTTCTTCGACGACGAGCTGCTCGGCGAGCCTGGCATGCCGGCGATGGACGCGTGCGCGCTCTGCGCCAAGCCGCTGGCGCGCGACCATGACGTCTTCATGTACAGAGGGGACACGCCCTACTGCAGCGAGGAGTGCCGCCACGAGCAGATGCACCTCGACGCCGTCTGTGCCAAGCAGGCCGCACGGAGACAGCAGCGGTTCTCGGCGGGGACGGAGTCCCACCGTGTGCAGCGGCAGTCCAGGAAGGTGTCGGTCGCAAGCTAACCGGCTGGCCGCTGAAAGTTTTGTTTGGATCAAGAAGATCTGAATTCTGAAGAATACAACATATGTATTCTGAAGAACCATCCATATCTCTTTCTCTTGGGAGGCGTCTGATGTCTCCGTCTCTCCGGCCGGTGCTCTAGCGTGTACCCTGGCGCCGCATCAGGTGGTAGGTGCCTGTAGCTTCCCATATGTGTCCATGGCATGCTAATTAAGCTGCCCGGATGGGAGGAAATCTGTACTTGTTCTCGGTCTGTCTGTGCTGTACCGATGAATTGATTTTGTTCGAAACGAAATGGCCAAGGATCTGTATTCGGGTCGCTCTTCTGCGCCTCCTCTCTCGTTTTGTTTCCCTTAATGATTGGATCCTGTTTGGTTTTGGTAATGCTAGGGACACTGTTCAAAGCACTGTCACTGTAAAAACATCATGGCAATCGACCTACACATTATTGTGCCCCTAAACTTTGTTATGCTTTTCGGATTTATAGGTCTCTAATGTTTCCAGTGACATGCCAATATGATATTACCCTGGATTTTATCCATATTTTTTTTTTGCTAAATCTGAATCTTTTGAGATTTTCTAATTATGTGTGAATAAATTGGCCTGTTTGCTGCCTCTGCCTTGAGCTTCCCACATATGGGTGAACCTTACAATATTACTATATCTCAAGGAAATTTCCGCAAAATTTATACCATTGTGATATTTTTTCTTTTGAAATATATGTCAAACTTACCTAATTTGGGTACAATAATTCATCATATAAAATATTTAAGGATGACAACGATATTGTCATGCCTTGGCTACACCGTTAAAGATTTTCACGGTGATTTGTCTTTCTTGATGGGTCGACAAGACCAAGAACCGCTTCTCATCGGCTCTTGCTTCTCCTTCCGACATGTGTTGTCAAAACATCTACACCGGCGAGTAGCTAACTCAGTGCCTTAAACTTCTGTGGAGATGTCCGTGGATCATGACCGGCCATTCCAGATTTTACTGTCTTTGTAACCGTCTTCCTCATATCCAAAGTAATCTATGCAATAAATGAACATAATTCATATACTAGCAAACAAATAGAGTCATCAGACAACCAAAAGATCAAAGTTCATCGCCAAAAATGCTAATTAAACATAAAAAAACTAGAAAGAATGGACAGGCGGAGAAGGGCAGAGGAAATCATCATTTCCTCCCGGGCCCCTTTCCCCTGCGGTCGCAAGTGCGGTTGTACCCCTCAGTGTAGGTGTCAGCGGAGCTGGAGCAATCGGTGAGGTCCGAGTAGTCGGAGGAGGAGATGTAGCTGGTCATCCTCCGGACCATGGGGTCCTACTCCTTCGCCTTGGCCACCGCCTCCGCCATAGCTTCACGCTCCGTCTGCTTGATGGTGAGCCAGAGCACTGTGGCAGTTTTTACAGTGGAGCCATCGCGTGTCCGTCTCTGCCGTTGTAAGGGAGCGCCAGAGGACTGTCGCGATGATCTGGTCCTCTGGATCCACAAGGGTGCACGCTTCCTCGACGTATGGGCAGCGCCTCCCCCGCCGCTGCCCTCTTCCTTACTCATTGCGGCTCGCACCATGCGAACTGGGCCTCGGATTCGGGCGTCCTCGTACGCACCAACGAGGGCACGAGGACCCAACAGTGCCCGAGGATGCCCTCCGAAGCTGGTAGAGCGGGTGGAGAGGGGCGCATGGCGGCGTACCTAGAGGGGCACAAAGCGCCTGGAGCTACGTGAAGGACGGGAAGGGTCGGACGACGGGGATAGGCAGAACCCGAGCTAGGTTGCCTCCCTGGTCCAGCCGCGATCGGTGCAACACGATGTGAAGGGCGATCTCCTCCACGTCATCCGGCTCCACGTCGCGCAGGAGCGAGTCTGAGTCGTCATCACTGTTGGATCCACCATCATAGGTGGCGCTGCTACCGTTGCGCGCAAAAGATCGAAAGCAGAGGGGACTAGGAGAGGAGGAGACTGGGACAGAGTGAAGTGGAGTTTGTTGACTATCATCCGGAGTGAGGGTTATATGTGGGGTCGGTTGGTCCAGTGTGGGCCGGTCCAATGTGGTAGACGTGTCCGAGCGCGTCTAGGGTTCTCCATGCCCACTCTTTGGGCTAGGGTTGAGGAGCTGATTCACACGTGCCCCATGCTACTCGGGTGAGAGTGTAAGCTAGTGATGCTTTCGAATACTGAACTTTAACCATCTAGGTGTTGGGGAACGTAGTAATTTCAAAAAAAATCCTACGCACACGCAAGATCATGGTGATGCATAGCAACGAGAGGAGAGAGTGTTGTCTACGTACCCTCGTAGACCGTAAGCGGAAGCGTTATATCAACGTGGTTGATGTAGTCGTACGTCTTCACGATCCGACCGATCCAAGTACCGAAAGCACGGCACCTCCGAGTTCTGCACACGTTTGGCTCGGTGACGTCCTCCCCTTCTCGATCCACCAAGAGGGGCGAAGTAGGAGATGAGTTCCGGCAGCACAACAGCATGGTGACGGTGTTGGTGAAGAACAATCTTCGCAGGGCTTCGCCTAAGCACTACGAAAACTACGACGGAGGATAAACTAGAGGAGACGGGGTTGCCGGCACACGGCTTGGTGTTTCTTGATGTGTGTTGGGTGCTAGCCCTACCCCTCTATTTATATGTTGATCCTTGGGGTCGAAACTTGGAGTAAAAGCCTCCACAAAGTCGGTTTCACCCGAAAAGCAAGAGTCCTTTTCGAACTCCAGGGCCAGACGCCAGGGTTCCTGGCGTCTAGACCCAGACGCCAGGGACCCTGGCGTCTGGCCCCTGGACTCCGCAAAACTTCCTTTTGCGCTTTCCAAAAACCTCGTGGGCTTTCCCCTTTGGCCCAGATAAAGTGTTCTTGTGCCCAAACATTTCGGGAAACATCCGGAACCCCTTCCGATGGATTCCGGAACCTTTCCGGAGATCAAACACTACTATCCACATATCAATCTTTACTTCCGGACCATTCCGGAGTTCCTCGTCATATCCGTGATCTCATCCAAAACTCCGAACAACATTCGGTCACCAACATACATAACTCATAGTACTATATCGTCAACGAACGTTAAGCGTGCGGACCCTACGGGTTCGAGAACTATGTAGACATGACCGAGACACCTCTCTGGTCAATAACCAATAGCGGGACTTGGATGCCCATATTGGCTCCTACATATTCTACGAAGATCTTTATCGGTCAGACCGCATAACAACATACGTTGTTCCCTTTGTCATCGGTATGTTACTTGCCCGAGATTCGATCGTCGGTATCTCAATAACTAGTTCAATCTCGTTACCGGCAAGTCTCTTTACTCGTTCTGTAATACATCATCCCGCAACTAACTCATTAGTTGCAATGCTTGCAAGGCTTATAGTGATGTGCATTACCGAGTGGGCCCAGAGATACCTCTCCGACAATCGGAGTGACAAATCCTAATCTCGAAATACGCCAACCCAACAAGTACCTTCGGAGACACCTGTAGAGCACCTTTATAATCACCCAGTTACGTTGTGACGTTTGGTAGCACACAAAGTGTTCCTCAGGTAAACGGGAGTTGCATAATCTCATAGTCATAGGAACATCTATAAGTCATGAAGAAAGCAATAGCAACATACTAAACGATCGAGTGCTAAGCTAACGGAATGGGTCAAGTCAATCACATCATTCTCCTAATGATGTGATCCCGTTAATCAAATGACAACTCATGTCAATGGCTAGGAAACATAACCATCTTTGATTAACGAGCTAGTCAAGTAGATGCATACTAGTGACACTCTGTTTGTCTATGTATTCACACAAGTATTATGTTTCCGGTTAATACAATTCTAGCATGAATAATAAACATTTATCATGATATAAGAAAATAAATAATAACTTTATTATTGCCTCTAGGGCATATTTCCTCCAGTCTCCCACTTGCACTAGAGTCAATAATCTAGATTACACAGTAATGATTCTAACACCCATGGAGCCTTGGTGCTGATCATGTTTTGCTCGTGGAAGAGGCTTAGCCAACGGGTCTGCAACATTCAGATCCATATGTATCTTGCAAATTTCTATGTCTCCAACCTGGACTAGATCCCGGATGGAGTTGAAGCTTCTCTTGATGTGCTTGGTTTTCTTGTGAAATCTGGATTCCTTCGCCAAGGCAATTGTACCAGTATTGTCACAAAAGATTTTCATTGGACAAAATGCACTAGGTATGACACCTAGATCGGATATGAACTCCTTCATCCAGACTCCTTCATTTGCTGCTTCCGAAGCAGCTATGTACTCCGCTTCACACGTAGATCCCGCCACGACGCTTTGTTTAGAACTGCACCAACTGACAGCTCCACCGTTCAATGTAAACACGTATCCGGTTTGCGATTTAGAATCGTCCGGATCAGTGTCAAAGCTTGCATCAACGTAACCATTTACGACTAGCTCTTTGTCACCTCCATAAACGAGAAACATATCCTTAGTCCTTTTCAGGTATTTCAGGATGTTCTTGACCGATGTCCAGTGATCCACTCCTGGATTACTTTGGTACCTCCCTGCTAAACTTATAGCAAGGCACACATCAGGTCTGGTACACAACATTGCATACATGATAGAGCCTATGGCTGAAGCATAGGGAACATCTTTCATCTTCTCTCTATCTTCTGCAGTGGTCGGGCATTGAGTCTTACTCAACTTCACACCGTGTAACACAGGCAAGAACCCTTTCTTTGCTTGATTCATTTTGAACTTCTTCAAAACTTTGTCAAGGTATTTGCTTTGTGAAAGTCCAATTAAGCGTCTTGATCTATCTCTATAGATGTTGATGCCCAATATATAAGCAGCTTCACCGAGGTCCTTCATTGAAAAAATCTTATTCAAGTATCCCTTTATGCTATCCAGAAATTCTATATCATTTCCAATCAGCAATATGTCATCCACATATAATATCAGAAATGCTACAGAGCTCCCACTCACTTTCTTGTAAATACAGGCTTCTCCAAAAGTCTGTACAAAACCAAATGCTTTGATCACACTATCAAAGCATTTATTCCAACTCCGAGAGGCTTGCACCAGTCCATAAATGGATCGCTGGAGCTTGCACACTTTGTTAGCTCCCTTTGGATCGACAAAACCTTCCGGTTGCATCATATACAACTCTTCTTCCAGAAATCCATTCAGGAATGCAGTTTTTACATCCATTTGCCAAATTTCATAATCATAAAATGCGGAAATTGCTAACATGATTCGGACAGACTTAAGCATCGCTACGGGTGAGAAGGTCTCATCGTAGTCAATCCCTTGAACTTGTCGAAAACCTTTCGCAACAAGTCGAGCTTTATAGACAGTAACATTACCGTCAGCGTCTGTCTTCTTCTTGAATATCCATTTATTCTCAATGGCTTGCCGATCATCGGGCAAGTCAACCAAAGTCCACACTTTGTTCTCATACATGGATCCCATCTCAGATTTCATGGCCTCAAGCCATTTTGCGGAATCTGGGCTCACCATCGCTTCTTCATAGTTCGTAGGTTCGTCATGGTCTAGTAACATAACCTCCAGAACAGGATTACCGTACCACTCTGGTGCGGATCTTACTATGGTTGACCTACGAGGTTCAGTAACAACTTGATCTGAAGTTTCATGATCATCATCATTAACTTCCTCACTAATTGGTATAGACGTCACAGGAACCGGTTTCTGTGATGAACTACTTTCCAATAAGGGAGCAAGTACGGTTACCTCATCAAGTTCTACTTTCCTCCCACTCACTTCTTTCGAGAGAAACTCCTTCTCTATAAAGGACCCATTCTTAGCAACGAATGTTTTGCCTTCGGATCTGTGATAGAAGGTGTACCCAACAGTCTCCTTTGGGTATCCTATGAAGACACATTTCTCCGATTTGGGTTCGAGCTTATCAGGTTGAAGCTTTTTCACATAAGCATCACAGCCCCAAACTTTAAGAAACGACAACTTTGGTTTCTTGCCAAACCATAGTTCATAAGGCGTCGTCTCAACGGATTTCGATGGTGCCCTATTTAACGTGAATGCAGCCGTCTCTAAAGCATAACCCCAAAATGATAGCGGTAAATCAGTAAGAGACATCATAGATCGCACCATATCTAGTAAAGTACGATTACGACGTTCGGACACACCATTACGCTGTGGTGTTCCGGGTGGCGTGAGTTGTGAAACTATTCTGCATTGTTTCAAATGTAGACCAAACTCGTAACTCAAATATTCTCCTCCACGATCAGATCGTAGAAACTTTATTTTCTTGTTACGATGATTTTCAACTTCACTCTGAAATTCTTTGAAATTTTCAAATGTTTCAGACTTATGTTTCATTAAGTAGATATACCCATATCTGCTTAAATCATCTGTGAAGGTCAGAAAATAATGATATCCGCCGCGAGCCTCAACATTCATCGGACCACATACATCTGTATGTATGATTTCCAACAAATCTGTTGCTCGCTCCATAGTTCCGGAGAACGGCGTTTTAGTCATCTTGCCCATGAGGCATGGTTCGCAAGTACC
Source organism: Aegilops tauschii subsp. strangulata (assembly GCF_002575655.3). Lineage (NCBI taxonomy): Eukaryota > Viridiplantae > Streptophyta > Magnoliopsida > Poales > Poaceae > Aegilops > Aegilops tauschii. Next base: position 563,416,919 of record NC_053036.3, read on the forward strand.
AAGTGATTCATAATCAAGTGATTCGAAATGTCCATCAGTATGGAGTTTCTTCATGCGCTTTACACCAATATGACCCAAACGGCAGTGCCACAAATAAGTTGCACTATCATTATCAACTCTACATCTTTTGGTTTCAACGTTATGAATATGTGTATCACTACTATCGAGATTCATCAAAATAGACGACTCTTCAAGGGTGCATGACCCGAGACCGACGCTCGAGACGCCTTCCATGTTCTTCGTGATCGCTGTGTGTTTTATTTGCTTGTTGCATTTCATCATTGCACCATCCGCATTGCATCGGCACTTCGTTGCCGTCATTTTTCAAAACTCTTAGTTCGTTCATAGTTGCCGCGTCTCTTCGTTGACCGTTCCGAGACCAACCGGGTTTTTTCGAGTCCCTCTCGTCTGGCCGCTTAATCTTTCTCCAGAGTGCATAGACCCCTCTTGTGCGCGTCCGAAAACTTGCCCCGAACTCGAACCGCTCAGTCATCGCCGTTGGGCCCGGATGATCTTCAAACATCCCTAAAATATCTCTGGCTTCTTCTTGGACTATCCTAGCCTATTTTTCTCGACCGTTCGATTTTGATCGGAGGGTCCTTTTGCCCCTAAGCTAGTCCACCTAGCTATTTAAGCAGTCAAACCCTAGCTCCATCCGTCCCATCCATTCTATCCGTCCCATCCGCCGCCACCTCCTCGTTTTCATCTCCTGCCCAATCCATCCACCGACCAGCCTCCTCCTTCCTCGGGATCGAACCCGAGCCAACGCGCGAAGCTCTTGATACCCTCCTCCTCGATTTTAGTCACCAGCCAACCAAATCCATCCCCTCCTCGATCCACCCATCCCCAGCACCCGCAACCCTCCTCCTCGTTCGATCTCGAGCGGGAGAGGACCCCGACGGCTCGTCCCCGCGCAGCCGCGAGACACCGGCCTCCTCAGCTCCTCCGGCCCTGCAACAACCTCGTCGGAGTTCCCAACCAGGCCGGACCTTCTGTAGGTCATCATCGCCGGAGCATCCCGCCACTCAGGCCGTTTCCCCGCTGCTCTTCTCCCTCTCCCTTCTTCTCCCGTGCCCTGCCTTTTCTCTGCCTCACCTCCCCATCTCTTCCCCTGCAGGAACCCATGGCGCCATCCCCATGGAGCTGCGACCGCCGCCGCCAAACGTCTCTGATGTCGTCCAAGTCCTCCTCGCCGCTGGCTCCGGCTCCCACGCAGCCTCGCTACTGGATCCACCCGTTCCCCGGCCTCCCGTAGCTGCGTCGCCGCCCCGCTGGCAGCAATCTCCTCCCGCGCCATGGCTGTTTCGAGCCAAGGAGGAGACGCCCTGCTTCCCCTACTTCGAGCGCGTTGACCACGCCCTCCCCGTCGTGCACCTGGCCTGCCTCCAGCGCCAAGTCCCTCAGCCGCTGAATCCGCCGCGTCTTCTTCCCCTGCGCTGCTCGAGAACGAGCCAGCCCAACCACTCAAGCCCCGTGCCGCGGCCTCTGCTTCCGCTACAATGAGCGCTGCCCGCGTTGACTGCCTCCACATCGACCGAGCGGCCTCCCCTGCTCGCGTGTGGGCTGCGCCCCTCTTCAAGGCCTTGGCCCGATATGAGCAGCCCCATCCAGCCCAATTCACCTCAGATTCAGTCCGCATACGTTTTTTTTCTAGATATGCGAATTTTGCTATTTATCCAGGATTTGCAGATTTGCAGAAAAACCCTCGTGTTCATGCATTTAATAACTAAATAACCATGCACCATATGTAAAAACTCTATATATGTAAAATGCTTAGATTTTCATCTAGTTTCACATTATGCAACTCCATGTTTAAAATGTTTAAATTGCTGTTTGCTTTAATTTGCTCAAATGCCATGTTAAAATGATTTATTTCATAACTAATTAACCGTAGCTCCATTTTAATAAACTTTATATGTAAATGGGGTAGAAAAATGCATAGATTAACTTGGTGCACCTTGTTTTACTGTTTAACAACAATAAAATATGGTTTTAGGCAGAACAGTACCAAATCCAAAATATGCACATGAGGATTTTCCGGAATTGTTGTTTGTTGTTCCGGCCTCATTTAAACTTGCCTAGATAGGTAGTTTTCATATGCTTCACCCCTTGCCATGTTTAATAACATTTAATATTGTTGGGTACATAAACGAGAGAGAACTAAATAATTGATGTGGTGTTTCGTCAATATGCAACTTGTTGCATATTGAGCTCCACTTAATTTGTAGTATTGTTTGTTGCATTTTGCCATGCCATGCATCATATACTTGATTTTGCATCATGCCATGCTTATGTGATGGTTGTTTACTATGTTGCTTGCTTCTTTCCGGTTGCGCTTCTCCTTGATAGTTCCGGTTACATTGCGATTGTCAGGATCCGTTCGACTACATCCGTTTGTCTTCTTCATGGACTCGTTCTTCTTCCTGGCGGGATTTCAGGCAAGATGACCATACCCTCGATATCACTTATATCTTTGCTTTGCTAGTTGTTCGCTCTATTGCTATGCCGCGCTACCTACCAGTTGCTATATCAAGCCTCCCAAATTGCCATGATAGCCTCTAACCTTTTTCACCCTTCCTAGCAAACCGTGTTTTGGCTATGTTACCGCTTTGCTCAGCCCCTCTTATAGCGTTGGTAGTTGCAGGTGAAGATGAAGTTTGTTCCATGTTGGAACATGGATATGTTGGGATATCACAATATCTCTTATTTAACTAATGCATCTATATACTTGGTAAAGGGTGGGAGGCTCGGCCTTATGCCTGGTGTTTTGTTCCACTCTTGCCGCCCTAGTTTCCGTCATACCGGTGTTATGTTCCTTGATTTTGCGTTCCTTACGCGGTTGGGTGATTTATGGGACCCCCTTGACAGTTCGCTTTGAATAAAACTCCTCCCTTGGGTTCTGCAGACTCAAGGGTCATCTTTATTTAAACCCCCGGGCCAATGCTCCTTTGAGTGCTGGTCCAAACCGAGCGATGTCCGGCGCCCCCTGGGCAACCAGGGTCTATGCCAACCCGACGTCTGGCTCATCTGGTGTGCCCTGAGAACGAGATATGTGCAGCTCCTATCGGGATTTGTCGGCACATTTGGGCGGTCTTGCTGGTCTTGTTTTACCATTGTCGAAGTGTCTTGTAAACCGGGATTCCGAGACTGATCGGGTCTTCCCGGGAGAAGGAATATTCTTCGTTGACCGTGAGAGCTTATAATGGGCTAAGTTGGGACACCCCTGCAGGGTATAAACTTTCGAGAGCCGTGCCCGCGGTTATGTGGCAGATGGGAATTTGTTAATATCCGGTTGTAGAGAACTTGACACTTGACTTAATTAAAATGCATCAACCGCGTGTGTAGCCGTGATGGTCTCTTTTCGGCGGAGTCCGGGAAGTGAACACGGTTTGGGTTATGTATGGATGTAAGTAGTTTCAGGATCACTTCTTGATCACTTATAGCTTCACGACCGTTGCGTTGCTTCTCTTCTCACTCTTATTTGCGTATGTTAGCCACCATATTTGCTTAGTGCTTGCTGCAGCTCCACCTCATTACCCCTTTCCTACCCATAAGCTTAAATAGTCTTGATCTCACGGGTGTGAGATTGCTGAGTCCTCGTGACTCACAGATTCTACCAAAACAGTTCCAGGTGCCGACGATACCAGTGCAGGTGACGCAACCGAGCTCAAGTGGGAGTTCGACGAGGAACTTGGTCGTTATTATGTTTCGTTTCCTGATGATCAGTAGTGGAGCCCAGTTGGGACGATCGGGGATCTAGCATTTGGGGTTGTCTTCTTTCATTTTGGTTCCGTAGTCGGACCTAAGTGTGTACTCTGGTTGATGTATGTTTAATTAATGTATTGTGTGAAGTGGCGATTGTAAGCCAACTCTTTATCCCATTCTTGTTCATTACATGGGATTGTGTGAAGATGACCCTTCTTGCGACAAAACCACAATGCGGTTATGACTCTAAGTCGTGCCTCGACACGTGGGAGATATAGCCGCATCGTGGCGTTACAATCACTATGTTGATCATATCTACTATATGATTCACGCTCGACCTTTCGGTCTCAGTGTTCCGAGGCTATATCTGCATATGCTAGGCTCGTCAAGTTTAACCTGAGTATTCTGCGTGTGCAAAACTGGCTTGCACCCGTTGTAGATGGACGTAGAGCTTATCACACCCGATCATCACGTGGTGTCTGGGCACGACGAATTTTGGCAACGGTGCATACTCAGGGACAACACTTTTGTCTTGAAATTTAGTGAGAGATCATCTTATAATGCTACCGTCAATCAAAGCAAGATAAGATGCATAAAAGATAAACATCACATGCAATCAATATAAGTGATATGATATGGCCATCATCATCATCTTGTGCTTGTGATCTCCATCTCCGAGGCACCGTCCTGATTACCATCGTCACCGGCGCGACACCTTGATCTCCATCGTAGCATCGTTGTTGTCTCGCCAATCTTATGCTTCTACGACTATCGCTACCGCTTAGTGATAAAGTAAAGCATTACAGGGCGATTGCATTGCATACAATAAAGCGACAACCATATGGCTCCTTCCAGTTGCCGATAACTCGGTTACAAAACATGATCATCTCATACAATAAAATATAGCATCATGCCTTGACCATATCACATCACAACATGCCCTGCAAAAACAAGTTAGACGTCCTCTACTTTGTTGTTGCAAATTTTACGTGGCTGCTATGGGCTTAGCAAGAACCATTCTTACCTGAGCATCAAAACCACAACGATAGTTTGTCAAGTTGGTGATGTTTTAACCTTCGCAAGGACCGGGCGTAGCCACACTCGGTTCAACTAAGTTGGAGAAACTGACACCCGCCAGCCACCTGTGTGCAAAGCACGTCGGTAGAACCAGTCTCGCGTAAGCGTACACGTAATGTCGGTCCAGGCCGCTTCATCCAACAATACCGCCGAACCAAAGTATGACATGCTGGTAAGCAGTATGACTTATATCGCCCACAACTCACTGTGCTCTACTCGTGCATATGACATCTACGCATAAAACCTGGCTTTGATACCACTGTTGGGGAACGTAGTAATTTCAAAAAAAATCCTACGCACACGCAAGATCATGGTGACGCATAGCAACGAGAGGAGAGAGTGTTGTCTACGTACCCTCGTAGACCGTAAGCGGAAGCGTTATATCAACGCGGTTGATGTAGTCGTACGTCTTCACGATCCGACCGATCTAAGTACCGAAAGCACGGCACCTCCGAGTTCTGCACATGTTCAGCTCGGTGATGTCCTCGCCTTCTCGACCCAGCAAGAGGGGCGAAGTAGTAGATGAGTTCCGGCAGCACGACGGCATGGTGAAGGTGTTAGTGAAGAACAATCTTCGCAGGGCTTCGCCTAAGCACTACGAAAACTATGACAGAGGATAAACTAGAGGAGACGGGGTTGCCGGCACACGGCTTGGTGTTTCTTGATGTGTGTTGGGTGCTAGCCCTACCTCTCTATTTATATGTTGAGCCTTGGGGTCGAAAATTGGAGTAAAAGCCTCCACAAAGTCGGTTTCACCCGAAAGGCAAGAGTCCTTCTCGGACTCCAGGGCCAGACGCGAGGGTTCCCGGCGTCTGGACCCAGACGCCAGGGACCCTTGCGTCTGGCCCCTGGACTCCGCAAAACTTCCTTTTGCGCTTTCCAAAAACCTCGTGGGCTTTCCCCTTTTGCCCAGATAAAGTGTTCTTGTGCCCAAACATTTCGGGAAACATCCGGAACCCCTTCCGATGGATTCCGGAACCTTTCCGGAGATCAAACACTACTATCCACATATCAATCTTTACTTCCGGACCATTCCGGAGTTCCTCATCATATCCGTGATCTCATCCAAAACTCCGAACAACATTCGGTCACCAACATACATAACTCATAGTACTATATCGTCAACGAACGTTAAGCGTGCGGACCCTACGGGTTCGAGAACTATGTAGACATGACCGAGACACCTCTCTGATCAATAACCAATAGCGGGACCTGGATGCCCATATTGGCTCCTACATATTCTACGAAGATCTTTATCGGTCAGACCGCATAACAACATACGTTGTTCCCTTTGTCATCGGTATGTTACTTGCCCGAGATTCGATCGTCGGTATCTCAATAACTAGTTCAATCTCGTTACCGGCAAGTCTCTTTACTCGTTCTGTAATACATCATCCCGCAACTAACTCATTAGTTGCAATGCTTGCAAGGCTTATAGTGATGTGCATTACCGAGTGGGCCCAGAGATACCTCTCCGACAATCGGAGTGACAAATCCTAATCTCGAAATACGCCAACCCAACAAGTACCTTCGGAGACACCTGTAGAGCACCTTTATAATCACCCAGTTACGTTGTGACGTTTGGTAGCACACAAAGTGTTCCTCAGGTAAACGGGAGTTGCATAATCTCATAGTCATAGGAACATCTATAAGTCATGAAGAAAGCAATAGCAACATACTAAACGATCGAGTGCTAAGCTAACGGAATGGGTCAAGTCAATCACATCATTCTCCTAATGATGTGATCCCATTAATCAAATGACAACTCATGTCAATGGCTAGCAAACATAACCATCTTTGATTAACGAGCTAGTCAGGTAGAGGCATACTAGTGACACTCTGTTTGTCTATGTATTCACACAAGTATTATGTTTCCGGTTAGTACAATTCTAGCATGAATAATAAACATTTATCATGATATAAGGAAATAAATAATAACTTTATTATTGCCTCTAGGGCATATTTCCTTCACTAGGATGCGACACTCAAACTTCGCCTAGCACCACAACACCCTAAAAAACACTCGTTGCTTAAATTTAAAATAAAACGATTTTTTTCCTTACATCGGATAGAGGCATCATTCAAGGAGTCAGGTCTACTTACTTTATTCTTCTTTCCACGAGCGTGGTCCCTTAAAAGTCCTTAATAAATCTTTGAATTCATCATTATTTGAAGACTCTTATTTCAAAGAGATGCCATACTCCCAGGAAAAAAGCCTGAATGACCTTCAGCAAAAGGGTACCTGTACGCGAAATAGCAAGGGAATTGATACAGGGAAAGATTTGTTCATATGATAAGACGTGATTTGGCCGAATCGTTCATGTTATGATTTTCTACATCCTTGGGCTCTGTGTTATCTACAGGATGTTGTATGATGAGATAGAATGTAATGGAAATACAAACAAGGATAGCTAAAGTGTTACCTACTCTTTAATACTCCTAAGGGTCAAATCAAGCCTTTCAATTCATTTCTTTTTTCTTATATTAAAATTCTTACATTAAAGAAATAATAAAATCTCCCCAAGTAGGATTTGAATCTACGACCAGTCAGTTAACGGCCGATCGATAAATGCGATATGAGCCTATGTGTTTCACACGCAGCCGACCAATAGGGGAAGATTGTGAATCTTGCGAACCGGCCGCTTTAAGACCATTATTGTCTTCTCTCACTCAGTTATCAATTGGCAAAGATGACCCATTCCTTTTAGCCCTAAAAACGACAATGGTATGGTACTTTTAGGAATATTTTGTTTGATTTTGGCTCAATGTTTACTACTAGGTTGGATCAGATGTTAGGAGTCCATAGATGAAAAGGGGCTGGGGAGAACAAGAGAAAAAACTAATATCCTGTTTTGGATTTTAATTAAAATCCCCTTTATGAGTGTTTTACGTAGAAATATTATTATTAATTTTCCATATTTTGCCCCTTTTTCATGGAAAAAGGAAATATGAATTTCTCCATTCATTTAATCCTAGTTCGAGACTAACGGGGCTTGAACCTGTAACTTCGGTCTTGACAGGGCGGTGCTCTCACGAATTGAACTACAATCCAAGCTTTTAATAATATTGTCGTGATTTGTCATTGATCTCACCTGAATCGCCCCATCTATCCTCCTAAGGAGAACTTTGTTTGGTTTGTTGCATTGCCAGAATCCTTGTTCCATATTTGAAGCGGGTTGGCCTCCGGAGCGTGAAAGAGGTTCAAAAATCTGTTATCTTTTTATAAGGGCTAAAATCACTTTTTTGGCTTTTTGACCCCATATTGTTGACAATTGTTTTAATTCTAATTGTCCGGGTGTTTCGTCTTTTCATCAGAGTTATGACACGCCAAGGATCCCATTTGTTCAGAACGAACCAAAGTGCTGCTGAAACGTGAAATCCATGCACAAACAAGTTCCAGTACATAGTTCAGGACTCAATTTGCAAGGTGCTCGGATAATTTCATTAACTTCGTGAGCAAGATCGTGCCCTTCATTACGAGCTTGTACACAGGCTCATTCCAAGTTCGAAGTACCTTTTTGCGAAAGAAAAATCCGCTTCCTGACATGACTGCTAAGGTTCCATGGAGGTATGGTGACCATCTGTACGGAAAACAGGAGTGTGATAATGCCATGTCCCAATATATCCACACCATTGGTCATCTTAAACCTTCAGCGCTTTTTTACATTCATAGAAAGGAGATAAAATGAGAAATCTTTGACATTCAAACTAATTAGAATATCATAAGGACGGACAAGAGCAAAGGTTTGAAACTGCTTCGTCCTAGGAATTGTTCGAGCTACCATGCTTTTCAAACACCTACGCTGGCATCGATGGTGATGTCCAAAGGAGCAAGCTTGGGAGTTCTAATAGGACTTTGAGGCTGTAACTAGTTTTCTAAAAAGAATGGAAGATCCGGCAAATAAGGTGGCGTTCTCCGGTAGACATATTTCGCTGCGAGATATTGATTGTTGTCCATGCTAAGGAAAGGTTAGGTTAGCTCAGATGGTGGGTCCTACATGATAAGAAAAATTAAAAGGTCTCGCGAAGAAAATAAACCTATTTGACCATGAGTTGGGTTTAGAATGTCAGGAGACAGTTCGGTCCGTATCCTGTATGGGCGTTAGAGCGTTGAGAGGAAATCTGGGCCTGGTGCTCTCCTCTATCTTTTGACTTACTTAACCATCTCCCTGAGAAAATTAGACACCAAAAGCCAAAATTGCGAAACTCAATGCAAAAGAGGGTAAATCGGCCCCCACGTCCTAATTGAACTCCCAGAGAGTATGCCTTTTTACCTCATAAGTAAAACAAAATCGATAGGTGGTATACTATATCTATTTGTTTATTAGAATTCCTTATTTTTATTTTTCTTCTATGATTATTTCTGAGAAATCAATTCCAAATTAGTTTGTCGGGTGCACTTATCCCCTCTTGGTAAGCCGAAGACCATATCGTCTGCGTAGCCAAATCACAATATTGATCATTTAAAATCTATCTTTCAAAGATTCGATAAAAATACTAATTGAAGTGACTCGTCTTCAAATCTACTTTGGTTGGAGTTCGAAAAAGGGCCTTTGCTCGGTAGCTCCGTAGCTGATTTTTTTCGAACGAGATCATAAAAGTTATAAACTTACAAAATAATCCACTTTCATTGCAAAAATCGCCGCTATAGCTATCATAGTATCCGCTAAGTTCACGGGCTAGAGATAAGCGGACGGGGCTACATTTCTTTTCAATTTTCATTGAAGAGTTTCTATCTATTTCGTTCACATTTTAGGTTGAGCAGAGACGCTAGGGAGTCTGTGGTCTTCCGTTCGCTTTTATTTATTCTTTTAGAAAGAGATAATAATTCGTCGCTTCCCTGGCCACTAGGGAGTCATCAAAGTCTGAGTCCATACACTTGCTAGCTAATACTAGATCATCAAAGATCTGAGCGGGTAGCAGGAATCGAACCCGCATCGTTAGCTCCGAAGTTACGTGCCTATGACTTTGTTTCCCAGGAAATCCGTGCATGATCATAGGGGCGATGTTTTACTTCACGGGCGAGGTCTTTGGTTCAAGTTTAGGATGGCCCAGCTGCACCTGTTGAAGAATGAGCCGACGACTCATAGGAGTTTCACTTCTTTCTTATTGTGGTGGCTATTATGGCGTGGCTGAAATGAAGGAAAAGCGAGATGATTCTACTTAAGGAGTATCTCCGAGTTAAGGAGTAACGAAGCTTCTAGGCCCCTTCCCGGCTACTGGATCACTCCAGTGCTTTAGGTACTATGGCCCTTCTGCCATCCATTGCAATAGAGCAGTTTCATGAGAGGGTACATCAGGTGGTTCGGTGTTTTCATGATCCCTACCTTATTGACTGCAACTTCTGTATTCCTATTGAATCTGGAACGCCCGAAGCACAAAACTATATAGGTAGCCCTACCTACGATTAGAAAAGTATCATATTTTTCTGTTCTAGTAAATCTTCCACCCATTCCTTCCTATTTCTTTAGCGGGATTATTCGTGATTGTGTATTTGCAATGCAGGCGTGTAGACCAGAATAAATTTTGCCTATCTACTCTTGTTTGGCCAGGAAATAAAGCACAGCTTTGGGCCCAGGAAGGAACCGAAGGAGTGCGTGTTTCATCTTTCTTTCTACTAGTTGTTTCCAGTTGGTAGAGCCCCGCTCTTGCAATTGGGTCGTCTACTCATTTATGATAGATGTATTTATTCATATAGTGTTTGTTTCTTATTTAGGATCTCGACAATACGAAGCAATTCGTTGTCATGTTCTAATTGAACACTGTCCATTTCTGATATGATTAAAGGAGAGGCCCAAATAATTCGATTGGGATCATTGCTGACCCATACCACATAGTTCCGGCAAGTACGAAAACTGCACAAAAAACTGCATGAAATATTGAAATATATTATGAATTGATGTGTTTTCTTGGGGCGGGTTCAATTCCCGTCGTTTGCCCATCGCATTATTGCAAAATCTAAAAATGCAGTTTTCCAATTTTGAATCAAGAGATTTGTTGTGGAATTTGTCAAATGTGTAAAGAGTATGCTATAAGAAATTAACCGGTCAGTTGAATATTCCGTAGCAAGCTTCGCTTAAATTGTAGCAGTTCACAAAAACTGTACGTTGCCAAATTTAAGTAGTCCCTTTGGTCCTTTTTTACTCCCTGTATTAGATCTTAGTCAAGTCAAACTTTACAAAGTTTGACAAAATTTATATTAAAAAATATCAAAATCTAGAATACAAAATATATATACTATGAAACTACATTTCACAATGAATCTAACTATATTGATTTGGCATTGTGAATGTTGGTTTTTTTTTTATAAGTTTGCTTGAAGTAGGGAAACTTTGACTTCAGACAAAAACTTATATGCATACTAAAATGGACCGGAGGAAGTATGCTGCTAAGCAATCACCGGAGAGAACAAAACGAAGTTAGATTTAGTGTTTGTGAAGTGAGTACGCAAAACGCCAGTTCGAAGAAAAATATCGCACATTTACACGACTGATTGGCTGAACACACGTCCCTAATCTGTCCGTTTCGCTTTTTTCAGTACGTTCCTCTCACGACTCATCCCTGAGTCAGACGCATCAGGAGATAATTAATACTCGCTTGGCGCATTGGTTGGTGTGGAGCGTCGACATTAGTCCTGGCCATCTCAGGCCCGGCCCTGTCGGCCCACCCAGGCCCAGCCCTAAAATCCAGGGCCTAGGCCCGATGGGCTTGCCCGTGGGCCGGGCTTGGGCCTGAGTTTTGAACCCATTAGCAGGGCCTGGACGGGCTTGGGCTTGGCATATTGGCATTTTAAAAAAGAGGCCCGGCCCACGGCCCTAAGCCCTAAGGGCTTTTTATCAGATGGGCCGGGCTTGGGCTTGAAAAGTAGGCCCGATGATAGGGCCCGGGCCTCAGTTTTCTGCCGTGGGCTTTTTTAGGCCTGGCCCAAGCCCGGCCCGGCCCGGCCCATGGCCAGATATAGTCGACATACAACCAACGGTGCGCGCCGTCACCGCTTTGCAGCCCGTGACTCGACGAGTATGCAGCAACAGCTATTGTGCACGTGCTTTTGTTCCTGGAAGCGAAAATTAGCGAGCCCAATACTCCACACCCCGCCGCCAAGGTTAGTTGTGGTCGGCAGTCGACCGCGAGTACTTTCAAGAGATCGCCGTGTGTGCCGGCAATAATTTGTAGTGAGATACTCCCAAGTTTCACTCCCCTCCCGAAGGAAGATGTCGACCTTTTGCCGATGTTTGCGTACTCGGATGATTACGTCCGACGCGTCAGAAAACAAATGGCGCGCAGATCTCGAGAAAAGCTGCGCCCCAGGACGAGACCTGCCTGCCTCGCCAGCAAGAAAGATCGGTGGAATCTTGAGTTGATCCCTTCAACGCTCAACGGCAACACCAGCTGCAAGCCTGCAACTGGGAGGTGGCTCGATGAAACGTGCACGATCCCCGAGCTAGCTAAACAAACCTGGCTGGCAACATCTCTCTCTAATTAAACAGCTCAATAATCTCGTATTTTTCTCTAGCAGCATCCTTGAGCCTGAAGTTTTAAAGACTGCAAATGGCCGCACACATTGCTTGCGTAGACAAGATCTGCAAGTGTGCGCGCGAGTCCACTGCTCGCACGGATGCACCACAGCTCCCTCAAGATTCCCTCCCGTGTAACACTGAGAGCAACTCTAGCAGACCCCGCCCCCGACCCGCAAAATAACCGTCAAAATGTGGGTACGGAGCGGAAAGTCTGCCTGACCAGACACTGCATCCCGCCCCGACCCGCAAAAATTTTTAGGGTGTGCGGCAAATTCCCGACCCCAACCCGGAAAAACGCGGGTTTCCCCCTCGCGGCTGCGGTGCCCTGCATCACAGAGAAGCAGTTGGCGGGAGGGACATTTCAGCCCCGCGCTTTTTCCCCCCTCCTTCCGCCGCCGCCCGCCCTTGCTTCCGCCCGCCCGCCGCCGGCGATTCCGGCCATATCTGCGGGCGGAATCGCTCCGCGGGGCCGCCCCACACCCTCCCGCGCCGAGCTGCTGCACCGCCCCTCCGGATCCGGCGAGAAGAGCCGCCCCCCGTCGCCGCCGCCGCTGGGGATCAACCACCGTCGAGCGCACCTCCCTCGTCGCCGCCCAGGATCACCCGCCACCGGTTAGTCTCTTTTTTTATGATTTTTGCGAGCTGTGTGGTAGATTAACGCGCCGGTGTGCGTGTAGATGGAGTTGACCCCGTGCGAGAAGTTCTTGCTATCCGATTCGTTCGATTCGCACGACTCGGATGTGGAGACCATGCTTGCGACCTTTCGGCAGCAAACATTAGTCATGGCGCTTGCCGTGAAGGAGCATGAAGACGAGTACCGGAAGAGGAGGCGAGGATCTACTGTCGGGCGTCTGTGCATTCGTCGGAATCGCCATCTCGGGAACGAGATGTTGATGCAAGATTATTTTGCGGAGAATCCTACATATCCTGCACACCTCTTCCGCAGAAGGTACCGAATGCGCCGATCCCTCTTTGTGAAACTTGTTGAAGCTTGCGAGGTAAAGTATTTTACTCAAAGAAGGAATGCCGCGGGCTTAAAGGGATTTAGTGCATATCAAGAAATCCCGCAGCGATGCGGGTGATTGCATATGGCGTTCCGGCTGACTATGCCGATGAGTATCTTCGCATTGGTGAAGATAGCACAATTGAGTCTGTGCGTAGATTTGCGTAAGTGATCGTCCGTGTCTTTGGTCCTGAGTATCTTCGGGCACCCAATGAAGATGACACAAAGAAATTGATGGCAGCTAATGAGAGGAGAGGTTGGCCTGGCATGCTAGGTAGCATTGATTGTATGCATTGCAATTGAAAAATTTGCCCCAAGGCTTGGCAAGGAATGTATTGTGACAAGTCTCGTGATGCAACAATTGTGCTAGAGGCCGTAGCATCCGAGGATTTATGGATTTGGCATTGCTTTTTTGCTATAACGGGCACTCTCAATGATATCAATGTGTTGCAACGCTCTCATTTGTTTGCTAGGCTTGCTAGTGGTGATGCTCCTGCTTGCAACTACACTATCAATGGGCATGAATACACAAAGGGGTGCTATCTTGCAGATGGTATATACCCTCCTTGGTGCACATTTGTCAAGAGCATCAAAGAACCCAAAATAAAAAAATGTGAATTTGCAAGGGTACAAGAGGCCGCCCGAAAAGACATTTAAAGAGCATTCGGTGTTTTGCAATCTAGGTTTGCCATTGTCCGTGGTCCTGCTCGTTTTGGGATAAGAAAGCCTTGAAGAACATCATGACATGTTGTGTTATTCTATACAATATGATTCTTGAAGATGAGAGAGGAATGAACTTAGAATTCTTTTACGACAATGTGGGTAGCCGTGTCAAACCAGCTAGAGACCCAAACCGCATTAGAGCTTTTCTTCAGACATACAAGGAGATTGAAAATGCAGACACACACTTTCAACTTCAGAAAGATCTCATTGAGCACCATTGGCAAAGGGCTGGACAGTGACTAATTTTTTTATTCATTTGTATTTGTATTCATGACAAGTTTTGTATTGCATTATTTAAGTTTGCTACGGTGATTTGAATAATTATTTGTAATGCGGATGATTATTGTTTTATGTTCGATTTGAATAATTCAGTTTGTTTTCGATTGTTGAATTATTTTGGATTTGATATTTGCGGGCTGATGATATGCGGGATGCAGCGGCGCAAAGAGCAGACCCCGCATAGCCGACCCGTAAAAAAGCATATTTCGTGAATATACTTTTTTACGGATCCGTTTGGGGAGTCTGCATCTGTGCCGGCCCGCGCCGGCCCGCAAAAGCTGTTTTGCGCGAACTGAAACGAGTTTTGGGGGCGGGCGGGATGCGGGGTCTGCTAGAGTGCTGTAAGGCTAGTCATAGTGGGGAGTAACTTAGAGTAGTAACATGCACATATTACTAGTCTATGTTACTATTTTCATAGTGGGTAGTAATATAACCGTGATAACATATAGATCTTCATTTATTGCTTTCTAGACTCATTTTGCACTGAGAAGCGCTATGTGATGGTAACATATTATGTTACTCTATTTGCATCTCTTATCATTAATTACTTGACACATCATCTTCTTTGCTTATGTGACATGTATGTTACTACTTATGTTATTCCCGCTATGACCAGCCTAACTGAAGGAGGGGAATCAGAATTATTTTCTATTTCTTTCTTTCCTTCATCTCGTGTTTGTTCAAAATATCACATACTCCAGTACAGTGCACGATAGGCATTGGTATCCATTATTAGCCATGTGGGGCATTCACAAAATATCACAACTTATCAGCGCTAGTTTAAGCAAAAAGCCTGGCGCGCTAATTATCAGCGCTAGTTTAAGCAAAGTACAGCCGGAAGATATTTCAAGTATTTTTGAGAGTTTTCAAATACAGCTACATTTCTAGCCTTCACAAAATATCACAACTTACATCGACAGGGACGTTCCAGAGCGATGTTTCCTTTCATTGTTCGGGACCTGGTCGACCTCGCCCGGACAAACCACGATTGCCGTCGTTTTCCTCTCGGTGGTATTCCGACGCCCTTGCCGTGTTCATCACCACGCACCATATTCCATATATACCTGAGCCTTCCCCTCCTTTCTTCACACAACTCGCTCGCTCTCCTCTTCCTCCCTCTCCTCGCAGCAGCAGCAAGCAAGTGCACCACCAAGCTAAGCTCTGCTCAGCATTTCACTCCAAAATCACCTACACACACATACCATGGTGGCATCGGTGGCCTGCTCCTTCTTCTTCGACGACGAGCTGCTCGGCGAGCACCGCACGGCGGCGATGGACGCATGCTCGCTCTGCGCCAAGCCGCTGGCGCGCGACAGCGACGTCTTCATGTACAGAGGAGACACGCCCTACTGCAGCGAGGAGTGCCGCCACGAGCAGATGCACCTCGACGCCGTCTGCGCCAAACAGGCCGCCCGGAGGCAGCAGAGATTCTCGGCGGAGACGGAGTCCCACCGTGGGCAGCGGCAGTCCAGGAAGGTGTCCGTCGCGAGCTAAGCGGCCGGCCTGACCGGCGAAAGTTTTGTTTGAATCGACAAGATCTGAATTCTGAAGAAACAACATCTGTATTCTGAAGAACCATCGATGTCTCCGTCTCACCGGCCGGCGCCCTAGCCTGGACCGGTGGAGGCACCAGATGCAGCTTGCCGCCGCCTACGGAAGGCAAGGCAGGGCAGCCGGCAGCAGCATGACGCGGCACGAAGAATAGGTGCCTGTAGATTCCCCTATGTCCATGCCAAGCTAATTAGAGCATCTACGTGAATTGATTTGCTTCGAAACGAAATACAAAAGGCCATGGATCTGAAGAAAGCAATCAAACATGATTCATAGTATTTCGTTACTTCCTTTGTCTCAAAATGAGTGCCATTGATTTAGTATATTTTTATACTAATTTGTATTCCCTCAGTTCTAAAATATAGCGCGTCCTTGGTTTCCGCGTTTTAATTTTGATCATAAATTTAACCAACAAGACTAACTGCGCCGGAAGCAAAAATTATACTAATGAATTCGTATTCGAAAAAAGTTTTCAATTATATAATTTTTTATCCCGCCGCAGTCTCTTGTTAGTTAAATTTATGGTCAAAATTGAATTTTGAAAAGCGCGGACGCACTATATTTTGGAACTATTAAATAAGGGACACTTAGTTTCAGACAAGGAGTATTTGGGTCCTCTTGTGCGTCCCTCTCTTGTTTAGTTTCCCTTCAATGACTCGATCCTGTTTGGATTTGGGTACCACATGCTAGGGACACTTTGCAAGAGCACTGTCAGGGGAAAAACATAATGGCCCGACCTACGAATTATCTTGCCCCTAAATTTTGTTATGCTTTTGGGATTATCGTCTCTAGTGTTTCTAGTGACATGGCAATATGATTTTAGCAGGGAATTTATCCAGATAATGTTATGATATTTTGCTAAATCTGAATCTTGTGCGATTATCTACTCCATGTGTTCACATTTTGTTCTCAAGAACACCTCAAAGAGGGTAGAGGGTTCCTGCATTTTATTAAGAAGAAGAGAATTGTCTGGTCAATCACGGATAACCGGGCAAAACCCCGATACAAGGCACAATTTAAGGAGGAAAAACCGGCAACTCCTCCTCCCCCCCCCCCCCCCCCCCCCCGCCACACACACCTGCACGCACCTCTAGATTGATTAAGGGACAACCATGCAAACACCCCAACCACATGATTGATTAAGGGACAACCATGCAAAAAAAAGACCATGCGTTTGGTTAAGGGACAACCGTGCAAAAACCGCACGGCTGGACCGGTGAACTAGCCATCCTTGCGGCATGAGGTTGCCACCGATGCCATGCAGAGTCGCGGGTCTACCTCATAGAGCCGGCGTTGCATGGCCGCCCGAGGTCGCCTCCTTGGCTAACATCCACCACCCGGAACCGCCACTCCGGCATCCACCGCCCTGAACACAAGGCAACCCTGCACAACTACCGAAAACTTGCCGCCCCGTATTGGCCAAAGTTTCCAAGGCGGCGCCTCCAACAAGGTGACGACATGGGTGTTGTCGTCGCCCGTTCTGACATTTATTGGGTTTTCACTTAGAGATCACATGACACTTGTGTCGGCTAAGGTAGCTCCTCGATGATGCCTTCAGAAAGGAATGTGATGCCCGAGGATGTCATCGTAATTGGCATAGACCAAGCAAGTGCAAGACATTCGCCGAGAGAACCTTCACCACCGCTGAGCCACACAAGGGAGCCCGGGGCGTAAGGACGCAGCAAGATGAGCAAGGAGCATTATCTCGACCACTAAAACCACCTACATGTCGCAGTGGCAACGGCACCTCACGCCACCACACCTATGAACCGCCGATTTGAGGACGCCGCCCCGGCTTCCTCAAGCCCCAACCTCTGCTCCGGCGCACACACAGAAGGAATAGACGGAGATAGCACCGCCACAGAGGCCAAGACCCATCTCCACGACCACTAGAGCACACCCGCCTAAGGGGCGTCGCCGCGCCGCCATCCAAACATGTAGCTCCCTGCCACCACCGTAGCTCCACAAGCCAAGGGGGGAGCCCCTATCCCACAAGTGTGCCCTATCGTCGCCACAACCCTGCTAGATGAGCACAATCGAGTGCTGAGGGAGTCCTGGACTAAGGGGTCCTCGGGCGTCCGGCCTGTTAGCCATGGGGCGGACTGATGGCCTGCGAAGATACAAAGACTGAAGACTGCACCCGTGTCCGGATGGGACTCTCCTTGGCGTGGAAGGCAAGCTGGCGATCAAATATGTAGATTCCTTTCTCTCTAACCGACCTTGTGTAACCCTAGATCGTCCCAGTGTCTATATAAACCGGAGGACTTAGTCCGGAGTTGAGAGACTCATTACCATAGTCATACAGGCTAGACTTCTAGGGTTTCGCCATTACGATCTCGTGGTAGATCAACTCTTGTAATACTCATATTTATCAAGATCAATAAGCAGGAAGTAGGGTAATAAGCAGGAAGTAGGGTATTACCTCCATAGAGAGGGCCCGAACCTGGGTAAACATTGTGTCCCCTGCCTCCCGTTACCATAATCCTTAGACGCACAGTTCGGGACCCCCTACCCAAGATCCGCCGCTTTTGACACCGACATTGGTGCTTTCATTGAGAGTTCCACTGTACCGTCCCCAAAAGGTTTGATGGCCCCTCCAATCATCGACAACGATGCTGTCCAAGGGGAGACCTTCCTCCCCGGGCAGATCTTCGTGTTCGGCGGCTTCGCACTGCGGGCCAACTCGCTTGGCCATCTGGAGCAGATCGATAGCTACGCCCCTGGCCATCGGGTCAGATTTGGGAGCTTGAACTACGTCACGGATGTCCGTGGAGACTTGATCTTCAACGGATTGGAGACCGCAGCAGTCGCTCCCCATCGCCACGATGAACATGACTTGGATCTGTCATCGGGCCATGCCCAGGAAATTGCACCTATAACTGCTCTGGCCTTAGATCCGGAGCAGATCGCGTCATCCGAGGACGGGAAGCTCAACCCCGCCACGGAAGCCGCAGATTCTATGGCGTTGGAGCCGCACACAGATCTAACCTCGCATGATGTCTGTGTCTCCGGAACCTTGGACTCGCTTCCGGCTACAAGTTCCGAACAGTGTGCATCCGCGTATGACGGGCAGGATCGGTTATCGATCGCCGAATTCAACGTCGCGGACATCTTCAGGCACTCGCCTTTAGGCGACGTGCTCAACTCATTGAAAAACCTATCCCTAGCAGGGGACTCTCAGCCGAATTATATCCGGTTCGAACTAGAGGCTGATGACGGGGAATTTCGTTTCCCACCCACCACCCACTTCATAGCCACTGTCGAGGACCTAACTGACACGCTTGACTACGACTCCGAAGACATCGACGGTATGGACGACGATGCCGGAGAAGAGAAGGCCCAAAACCCGCCGTTCACAGGACGATGGACGGCCACTTCCTCATATGACGTATACATGGTGGATGCACCAAAAGATAATAGCGGCGACGACAAGGAGAACCCAGCGAAGGATGACCCTCCTAAGACACAACCAAAGCGCCGGCGTCAGCGGCGCCGCTCTAAGTCGCGCTGCAGCAAGGACAGCAACACCGGCACAGGAGACGATAACACTCCAGATGGTGCCGAAGACACAGAAGACCCCGATGAGCATACTGCCGAACAAGACAATCGGGAAGATGGGCAAGTTAGCCCTTATAAACAGGCCATAGACGAAGATTCAGAGGACGGTAGTTATCATCCGCTCTCCGAGGAGGAGGTGAGCCTCGGCAACGAGGATTTTATTGTTCCGGAGGAACCTCTCGACCAGGAGCGCTTCAAGCGCCAGCTAATAGCCACTGCAAGGAGCCTGAAAAAGAAGCAGCAGCAGCTTCAAGCTGATCAAGATCTGCTCAATGACAGATGGACTGATGTCCTAGCAGCCGAAGAATACGGCCTTAAGCGCCCAGCCAAAAGTTACCTGAAGCGCAAATTGCTGCCCCAGTTCGATGACGAGGCGCTGGAGCACGTACCATCATCGCGCAATGCGGCCGACCGACCACCACGCGGTCGGGATAAAACGGCAACTCAAGCCAAACACCAGACTGCCCCACCTCGCCGTAAAGGCAGGGATAAAACAGCTCGGGGTTACACATATGACCTTCGGCAAGACCTGGACAGTAGGTCAGGGCATACAAGATCGATCTATAGATCGCGAGGACGTGCCTCGACACGCGATGACGGCTACCTATTCGGACGTGACAAACCTAGTCACGCCCAGGCCGAAAACCGCAGACGGACTCCATCGGAGCTACGTCGTGATGCGGCCCGATATAGAGGCGCCGCACATCCTCTTTGCTTCACTGACGAAGTAATGGATCATGAGTTTCCAGAAGGGTTTAAACCCGTAAATATTGAATCATACGATGGAACAACTGATCCCGCGGTGTGGATCGAGGATTTTATTCTCCACATCCATATGGCCCGCAGGGATGACCTTCACGCCATCAAATACCTCCCACTCAAACTCAAAGGGCCAGCTCGACACTGGTTAAATAGCCTGCCTGAAAATTCTATTGGTAGCTATGAGGACTTGGAAGAAGCCTTTCTTGACAACTTCCAAGGTACATATGTCCGGCCATCAGATGCTGATGACTTAACTCACATAGTTCAACACCCTGGGGAGTCAGCCAGGAAATTCTGGACCAGGTTCCTAACTAAAAAGAACCAGATCGTCGACTATCCGGATGCCGAAGCCCTAGTGGCCTTTAAACATAGCATCCGGGATGAATGGCTCGCACGCCACCTCGGCAAGGAAAAGCCAAAATCTATGGCAGCCCTCACGACACTCATGACCCGCTTTTGTGCGGGTGAGGACAGTTGGCTGGCTCGCAGCAAAAACACGGCCAGCGATGCAAGCCCCTCCGAGGTCAAAAACAGCAACGGCAAGCTCCGACGCAGCAGACACAAACGCCGAAGTAATAGTGACAACACCGATGACACTACTGTCAATGCCGGATTCAGCGGCTGCAAGTCCGGTCAGCGGAAGAAGCCGTATAAAAGAACCAATCAGGGACCATCCAGCTTGGACCGCATACTCGACCGTCCGTGCCAAATCCATGGCACCCCAGACAAACCAGCCAACCATACCAATAGAGACTGCTGGGTTTTTAAACAGGCCGGCAAGCTAAATGCCGAGAACAAGGAAAAGGGATCGCAAAGCGAGGATGACGACGAGGAGCCCCGGCAGCCGCACACAGGGGGACAGAAGAAGTTTCCCCCCAAGTCAAAACGGTGAACATGATATATGCCACACACATACCCAAAAGGAAGCGCAAGCGCGCACTCAGGGACGTCTATGCGATAGAGCCAGTCGCCCCAAAATTCAATCCATGGTCGTCCTGCCCGATCACCTTCGATCGCCGGGATCATCCGACCAGTATCTGTCATGGCGGTTCAGCCGCACTGGTCCTCGACCCAATCATCGATGGATTTCACCTGACGCGCATCCTCATGGACGGTGGTAGCAGCCTCAATCTGCTCTATTAGGACAAAGTGCGCAAAATGGGCATTAATCCATCACGGATCAAACCCACAAATACTACCTTCAAAGGAGTTATACCAGGTGTAGAGGCCCGTTGTACGGGCTCAATCACACTAGAGGTTGTCTTTGGATCTCCGGACAACTTCCGAAGCGAGGAGTTAATCTTCGATATCGTCCCCTTCCGCAGCGGCTATCACGCGCTGCTCGGACGGACCGCATTTGCTCGATTCAATGCGGTGGCTCATTATGCTTATCTCAAGCTCAAGTTGCCCGGGCCATGGGGCGTCATAACAGTCAATGGAAACACGGAATGTTCCCTCCGTACCGAGGAACACACCGCGGCCTTAGCAGCAGAAGTACAGAGCGGCCTTTCCAAGCAGAACCTCGGTTCGGCGGCTAAGCTCCCGGACACTGTCAAGAGTGTCCGGACTATTCCGCAACATGACAGCTCGGCTCGTCAAGAGCTCGATTAGCAATTCGGCCTCCGTCCCGGCCCCAATGACGTGGCGGCATTAGTACCGCGCGTACATAACTACGCACTCAAAATACCATGGGCATAGACGGAGGCATATCTACCTTGTGATCCATAGTACGGCTCGGCCGCTCCCGGACACATATACTTTCATTGTTTCCTTTTCCCCTTTTCAGGTTACTTTTCGACAGATCTTCCCTGATGGCTAGATCACCGGTCCTCTCGAAGGACAAACACACCAAGATGGCAAGAATCACAAGCGTACAGGGGAATTTCAAGGTGGTTTCGTTAACAATCACTCTACCTGTTTTCCAGGACCCACATGCAGATCTTCCTTGGTTTTTGGCATGTTAAATAGCCTGTTGCTTATCGCACTATTTGTATCAATGCGCT
This sequence comes from Aegilops tauschii subsp. strangulata, assembly GCF_002575655.3. Lineage (NCBI taxonomy): Eukaryota > Viridiplantae > Streptophyta > Magnoliopsida > Poales > Poaceae > Aegilops > Aegilops tauschii. The sequence continues at coordinate 563,439,097 of NC_053036.3, forward strand.
TTAACGTATTAATAAAATTGCAATGAAAACAGTTCGCGGCCCTAGCTCATTACCTATGCTAGTTTTCTATTTTTCTTTATTCTTTGTTAATAAACCTATCAAGTAGCACTCGTACACTTTGGTACGTTTCCATTCGCCAGGGGCTTCATAGCGCCCCACACCACGGCAACGAAGTCCGAACACTCTTTTACAGTACAGTTTGGCACCCCCAATTTAGCATTATATGCATTGGCTCTGAATCATGTCTTTGGTCAATAGTTGGGTTACCCGGCTCCTGTGCTTGCTACCTTACATTTCGCTATATCGGCTAAGGTAGTAAAGGGAGAACTACTGCGATTGTGCCCTGGTTTACCCGATGGAGCACCTCAGTAGAGAAAGCCGAAAACTGATTGTCATGATGCGGCGAGAGCCAGTCAGCTCTTCGGAGGTCTCAAATCGTTGGAGATTTTTTGCGCATTACACGAGGGATCGGTACTTACCCGATCAGGAGCAGCATCCTAGTTCGGATACTAGGGGCTGCGCCCATATTTTTCTTGTCAAACTCCTATGGCTACGTGAGGGTGTTCAAGCCGCATAGCCTGATTGCCTGGCTCGTTGCGCTAAACACCTCCTTCAAGGACCATACAATTGGATCAAGAGTGTTTAGATTCCATCCCGAACACCCCCGTACTACCTACGTGGGGGCAGAAGCCGACGACTGGCCAACTCTCAGATTTCATACAACACGGCCGCACAGGAGGTAGATTTAAAAAACATAACAAAATTTATATTACATAAACAACTTTGCTCCATCATACAAGTAAGAGACAACATGAACATATTTCATTCAAAAATAATGTCTTGCGCACATTGTGTCGCCACAATGCGAGCTCCTTCCAGGACACTATCAAAATACAGCTCGGGCTTGCGGTGCTCCTTGCCCTCAGGCGGCCCCTCGGTCACAAGCTTGACGGCGTCCATCTTCGCCCACCAGACCTTGACATAGGCGAAGGCCAGGCGCGCACCCTCGATGCAGACCGACCGCTTGACGACGTCCAGCCGAGGACAGGCATTCACCAGCCGCTTCACGAGGACAAAGTAGCTGTTGGGTATGGCTTCGGCAGGCCACAACCGGATTATCAAATCCTTCAGGGCCAGTTCGGCCACCCTATGCAGCTCGACCAGCTGTTTGAGCTGATCGATGAAGGGCACTGGATGTTCTGGCGCAAGGTACTGCGACCAAAATAGCTTCTCTGTTGAGCTCCCTTCTTCGGCTCGGAAGAACGCCGCAGCGTCTGACACGCTACGCGGCAGGTCCGCAAACGCCCCTGGGGAACTCCGAATTCGGGTTAGTAAGAAATACCTCTTCTTCACATACTTGCTTTGCATACTAAACGCCTTACCCGCTGCAATCTTCCTGGCCTCCTGGATCTCCTGGAGGGCGCCCTGGGCTTCAACCCGGGCCTCTTCTGCGACTTGGCGAATTCGGTGTCTCGAGCCGAAACATCACCCTCCAAGGTCTCGCATTTTTTAACAGCATCCTGGAGCTCATGCCGAACCTCGTTAAGTCTGGCCTTGAGCTTCGTACGGGCAGCTTGCTCCTTAACGGCTTTTCCCTCGGCTTCGGCCAAGGCCTTTTTAAGGGCCTCGACCTCGGTCGTCGCTCCTGCACACATCATGACTTTGCGGTCAATACAACTCATTTATTCTTTTTGATTATATAGCAAGTCATTACATACCTTGCTGATTTTCCTGCTGCTTCCTCGCTTGGCCAAGCTCCTCCTCGACCCGCTCAAGTTTCTGCTTTAGTCCGGAGACTTCGGCAGTGTGTGAGGTCGCGGCTAGCAACGACGCCTGCTAAGTCACATAAGACATATTTAGTTAGTTTCTTACGAGATTATTGATCCTCTATCCGCCTTTTTCTTTCCGAACACCGGATAATGTCTCAGGGGCTACTGTCTATATTGCGACTTCTTCTTTCGCACCACTTACCTCAAAACCGGTCAGCAGATTGCTGCAGGCTTCGGTCAGCCCGCTCTTGACGGACTGAACCTTCTCAATGACCGTACCCATAAGGATACGGTGTTCATCCACAATGGAAGCGCCTCGTAGCGCTTCCAGCAGATTATCCGGTGCCTTTGGTTGGACAGAGGTCACTGATAACCCACAAGTATAGGGGATCAACTGTAGCCTCTTTCGATAAGTAAGAGTGTCGAACCCAATGAGGAGCTAAAGGTAGAAAAAATATTCCCTCAAGTTCTATCGACCACCGATACAACTCTATGTACGCTTAACGTTGGCTTTACCTAGAACAAGGATGAAACTAGAAGTACTATGTTGGTGTTTTCGGATAGGTTTGCAAGAATATAAAGAGCACGTAAATAAACACTAGGGGCTGTTTAGATAAAGACACAATAAAGTTAGTATAGTGAGTGTGGAAAAGTGGTGGTAGGAGTTGCGAAATTGTCCCTAAGCAATTGACTACTTTACTAGACCGATACCAAGTTTTATGTGGGAGAGGCCACTGCTAGCATGTCATCCCTGACTTGGAATTCTATGCACTTATGATTGGAACTATTAGCAAGCATCCGCAACTACTAACGTTCATTAAGGTAAAATCAAACCATAGCATTAAGATATATTGGTCCCCCTTCAATCCCATATGCATCAATTTCTATGCTAGGTTGAAACTTCTGTCACTCTTGCCCTCCAATACATAGTCCTATCAACATACAACTAACCCTATGGTGTGATCCACGCGCGCGCTCATATGATGGGCACCGAAGGACAGCAACATAACCACAAGCAAATTAAACCAATCATAGCAATTCACCAATTACCGATAGGACAACGAAAATCTACTCAGACATCATAGGATGGCAACACATCATTGGATAATAATATGAAGCATAAAGCACCATGTTCAAGTAGAGGGTACAGCGGGTTGCGGGAGTGGACCGCTGAATATAGATGGGGGAAGGTGATGGAGATGTTGGTGAAGATGACGGAGGTGTTGGTGAAGATCGCGGTGATGATGATGGCCCCGACGGCGTTCCGGCGCCACCGGAAGAGAGGGGGAGAGAGCCCTCCTTCTTCTTCTTCCTTGACCTTCTCCCTAGGTGGGAGAAGGGTTTCCCCTCTGGTCCTTGGCTTCCATGGCATGGGAGGGGCGAGAGCCCCTCCGAGATTGGATCTGTCTCTTTGTCTCTCTCTGTTTCTGCGTTCTGGATTCTGCCCTTTCACCGTTTCTTTTATAACCGGAGATCCGTAACTCCGATTGGATTGAAATTTGAACACGATTTTTATCCGGATATTAGCTTTCTTGCGGCGAAAGAAGGGCAACAACCGCCTTACAGGGTGTCCGCGAGGGTCTGAGGCTCCCCCCTGCCTCATGGCCCCCTCGCGCATCGTCTCGCGATGATTCCACTTCCCAAAAATCAGATATATTCCAAAAAATCTCCGTCAGTTTTTATTCCGTTTGGACTCCGTTTGATATGGATTTTCTGCGAAACAAAAAACATGCAACAAACAGGAACTGGCACTGTGTGACGCCCGGATAATCAAGCTACAGTAAACCTCTGCTAATGGTGCCACGTCACCTCGGTTACTGTTGATAAACTCGAGTTAGTTCAAAAACGGTTCAAGTTAAAATTTAAAATATAGGCCAACAATAAAAGTTTTCAAATAATGAAAACTAAACTAAAAGCTAAAAACTAAATTGTTCAAAATTTAGAAAATAAATCATGGGTGATTGTGGTGGAGAAACCACATTGTAAAAAAATGTGTAGATGCAAGAAATTAATTAAAACAGGGGCTAAACAATTACTTAAATGCTTTTAATTAGCAAACAAATATAAACCTTTTTTTATTAAAGTGTGAAACTTCTTGTCGCAGAGGGGTAATTTAAGACACTAATTTAAGTGTTGGTCTCATATTTTTATAAAACTAAAATCTACTAGTAATAAAATAAAACAGAAAAGAAAAATAAATAAAAGAAACTGGAAAAGAATAAAGATAAAAGAGGAGGACCCCCCCCCCCACTAGGCCTCGGCCCAGCTGGCCATCGGGCCAACCAGGCTGGCCCATCCTAGGGCCTACCTAACCCCCACTACCCCGAAACCCTAACCCCCCACGCGCTCCACTCCCTCCCCGTTTCCTTGGATCGGGATCGATCCCCCCCACTCCCCTCGCTCCTCTCCTCCCCACTCGCCTGTTCTGGATCGACGGGAGGGACCCGATCCCGCGCCGCCCCACGCCCCTGACGCCGGCGCGCGTCCCCGACGCCGCCCCGACGACCTCGCCTCCCCGCCTCGCCCCGACGTCGCCCCGCGCCTCGCCTTGCGCCCTGCCGACGACCCCCCTCCCTCGCGCCCGTGCCACGGCCTCCTCCTCACCGGACCCGACCGGATCGACCGTCGCCGCCGACCGGGACGACCTCGACGGACGCCATCGCCGGCCTGCTTCCTCTCCGTCGCGCCGTCGTCCCCGACTTCCTCCTCATCCTCCCGTTGCCCCGATCCCTACTCCCCGCCGTGAGCTTCCTCCCTACCCCCCCCTTTCTGTCGCCGGCGCCGTTCCCCCCCGCCGCGCCCAGCGCGTGCTTGTACGCGCTCCCGCGCGCCCGCAGCCCAGCGCGTCGTGGCTTGCCGCCGCGCCCGTGCCGCATCGGCCACGCCCGACGCGCGCACCCGCGCGTCGCCTCCCTCCCCGGCGCGCTCACCGCGCCCTGCCGCTGCTCTGCCTCGCCCCGTCACCGCCCGCATGCGCCACCGCGGCGCCTCCCGCCTTCGGCCGCCGCAGGCCCCGCCCCGCCGCACCTTGCTCGCCGGCGGCGCGCCTTGGCCGCGGCCACGCCTCGGGCGTGTGCTCGCGAGCCCTGGCGGGTTCTTCCCGCCCCGCCACCCGTTACGCCCGCTCCGCCGGGCCCCCTTTACCACTGACCAATGGGTCCCCCCTGTGTCAATGACAGATGGGGCCCACGCCCTTGGAACGCAAAATAATAATAATAAAATAATTAGAAAATAAATAAATAAAACAAATAATAAATTTAAATAATTAATTAACTAAATTAATTAAGTTAATTAATCCTAATTAACCTGTTAGTTTAATTAAACAGTAATTAATTAGCTAAACCCTAATTAACCTAAACAGAGAATGACAGGTGGGTCCCACTGGACCCACATGTCAGTTTGACTTAGTCAACCCCTGTTGACTGCTGATGTCAGCATGACATCATGCTGATGTCGTAAATACAATTTCGAATTAAATTAAATGATTAATTAAATTCCAGAAATTAGTAAATTTTTAGAAAATCTTATCTTTTAAACCGTAGCTCAGATGAAAATACTTTCTACATGAAAGTTGCTCAGAACGACGAGCCGAACCCGAATACGCAGTGCGTTCGTCCGCCACACGTCTCTAGCATAGTGAACCTGCAACATTTCACCTCCGGTTCATCTGTCCGAAAACGTGAAACACCGGGGATACTTTCCCGGATGTCTCCCCCCTTCACCGGTATCACCTCATACCGCGTTAGAACACGTCTAGCTCTGCCTGTTGTCCTGTTATGCACTTGCTTGCTATGTATTTACTGTTTCTCCCCCCCCCTCTTCTCTTCGGTAGACCCCGTGACGATGCTGATGCCCCTGTGGTCGACTACGTCACCGACGACCCCTCTCTCTTGTCTGAGCAACCAGGCAAGCCCCCCCCCCCTTGATCACCAGATATTGCCTATTCTTCTCTATACTGCTTGCATTAGAGTAGTGTAGCATGTTACTGCTTTCCGTTATCCTATCCTGATGCATAGCCTGTCCTTGTTTCTACTGTTGTTACCTTTACCTGCAATCCTACATGCTTAGTATAGGATGCTAGTGTTCCATCAGTGGCCCTACACTCTTGTCCGTTTGCCTTGCTATACTACTGGGCCGTGATCACTTCGGGAGGTGATCACGGGTATATACTATACACATTATATACATGACACATGTGGTGACTAAAGTCGGGTCGGCTCGAGGGGTACCCGCAAGTGATTCTGATGAGGGGGACTGAAAGGACAGGTGGCTCCACCCCGGTAGAGGTGGGCCTGGGTTCCTGACGGCCCCCGACTGTTACTTTATGGCAGAGCGACAGGGCAGGTTGAGACCACCTAGGAGAGAGGTGGGCCTGGCCCTGGTCGGCGTTCGCGGATAAATAACACGCTTAACGAGTTCTGGGTATTTGATCTGAGTCTGGCCATTTGGTCTATGCGCACTAACCATCTACGCGGGAGTAGTTATGGGTATCCCGGCGTCGTGGTATCAGCCGAAGCCTTCGTGACGTCAGCGACTGAGTGGCGCGCGCCGGATTGGACTGGAACGCCACTAGGCTAGGTCTGCTTCCGGCCGCGTACGCAACGTGCAGGTGTGCATAGGGCGATGGGCCCAGACCCCTGCGCGCATAGGGTTAGACCGGCGTGCTGACCTCTCTGTTGTGCTTAGGTGGGGCTGCGACGCGTTGATCTTACGAGGCCGGGCATGACCCAGGAAAGTGTGTCCGGCCAAATGGGATCGAGCGTGTTGGGTTATGTGGTGCACCCCTGCAGGGAAGTTTATCTATTCGAATAGCCGTGTCCCTCGGTAAAAGGACGACCCGGAGTTGTACCTTGACCTTATGACAACTAGAACTGGATACTGAATAAAATACACCCTTCCAAGTGCCAGATACAACCCGGTGATCGCTCTCTAACAGGGCGACGAGGAGGGGATTGCCGGGTAGGATTATGCTATGCGATGCTACTTGGAGGACTTCAATCTACTCTCTTCTACATGCTGCAAGATGGAGATGGCCAGAAGCGTAGTCTTCGACAGGACTAGCTATCCCCCTTTTATTCTGGCATTCTGCAGTTCAGTCCACTGATATCGCCCTTTACACATATACCCATGCATATGTAGTGTAGCTCCTTGCTTGCGAGTACTTTGGATGAGTACTCACGGTTGCTTTTCTCCCTCTTTTCCCCTTTTTGTACCGGATTGTCGCAACCAGATGCTGGAGTCCAGGAGCTAGAGATCCCGAGGATGATGCTACATGGAGTTCGGCTTCGAGGAGTAGTTAGGAGGTCCCAGGCAGGAGGCCTTGCCTTTTCGATCGTTGCTACTTTTGTGCTAGCCTTCTTAAGGCAAACTTGTTTAACTTATGTCTGTACTCAGATATTGTTGCTTCCGCTGACTCGTCTATGATCGAGCACTTGTATTCGAGCCCTCGAGGCCCCTGGCTTGTATTATAATGCTTGTATGACTTATTTATGTTTTAGAGTTGTGTTGTGATATCTTCCCGTGAGTCCCTGATCTTGATCGTACACATTTGCGTGCATGTTTAGTGTACGGTCAAATCGGGGGCGTCACACAGTGGGCACTGGATCACTATGTTAGTCCCAAAAATAGTATGAAAAGTTGCCAAAAGTATGTAAAAGTTGTAGAATATTGGCATGGAACAATAAAAAATTATAGATACGACGGAGACGTATCAGTCACCGGCGGGACAGGCACACCACCTCCTTTCGGGGAAAGTTGCTCGCTTGACTCCGGAGCCGCGTAGGTCTCCGGAATGGTATTTGGCTGGGGACCGAATTGTATATGGCCCCCAGCGCTAGGCTCCATGGGGGCCTCTCCCCCCATGTGTCCGGCGGCCGAGGAGTCATCCTTCGGCGCAACCCTGACAGCCTCCCGAGCCTCTCCCTGGCCTGGGAAGGTCCTCTAGGACACCACCTCGTTGTCGCCCTTGGCCAGGGGGGAGTGTGCAGCCGGCGGTGACTCGCTGGCCATCTCCTTCGAATCCAACGAACCCTCTGATAAGGATCGCTGGGAGCTGTCGTGGGCCGGACTGCCATAGCATGAATTGACATGATGAAACAGGAAGCGCTAGGTATGGGGACGTGTACAAATCTTTTGGTACTTACGATGCGGCCAGGGGCTTGGTCCGGGGGTGTCGCTCCGGACTGCTGTCGACATCCCACGCGGCGGTATCCGCAAGGGAGCCCCTCCCCTTCTTGGACGTCCCTGCATCCAGACTTGTGGAGGCCGCCCTCTTCTTCTTCCCCCCTTCAGGGGGAGGGTTCTCCTCCTCCTCCTCCTCCTCGCCATCGTCCTCGGCGGCGGAGGAGTGAGTCTCTTCGTCATCGGATGTCACGTCCGAAGCACCCTTGCAACGGGGGCCACCTTTGGTCCCCTTGGCCTTCTTCTTGTCCTTTTTCTCCGGCGGCTGATAAGGCGCCGGAACCAGCATCTTCGCCAGGAGCGAGATGACTGGCTCTTCAGGCAGCGGAGCCGAACACTGGATCCGCTTCGCCCTCTCGATCCACTCCTGAAACGACATAGTAAAAATTAGGCATCCTCCTTGAATAAGCAAGTAGAAGGTACGCCTTGAGAGGAGAAGGACTTACCGCATTGGCGGGATGGGTGTGGTCGTGCCCACGGTCCGAATCTATGACCGGCGGCTTCTCGTTGCCCTTGAAGAGCAACATCCAGACATCTTCGTGAGTAGTTCTGAAGAGCCCCCCAGGGTTTGGTGCTTCTCTGGATCGAATTCCCATGAAGGGAAGCTTCGGCTTTGGCAGGGGAGAATCCGGCGAACCAACATCACCTAGATTACATCTACAAGCTTGATGTTTTTATCCACCATACTCTGAATGCGCGTTTGCAGCGCTATCAGCTCGTCTGACACAGACCAGTTGGGGCCTTTCTCTGTCCAGGAGGTGAGCCGCATTGGAGCTCCGGCCTTGAATTCGGGAGCCGCCGCCCAAGTGGCGTCGCGTGGCTCTGTGATGTAGAACCACTGCTTCTGCCACTCCTTGACAGACTCCACAAAAGTGCCCGTGGGCCAAGTAACGTTGGGCATCTTTCTCACCATGGCGCCTCGGCACTCCGCGTGCTGTCCATCCACCACCTTCGGCTTCACGTTAAAGACCTTGAGCCATAGGCCGAAGTGGGGCTGGATGCGGAGGAAGGCCTCGCACACGGCAATGAATGCCGAGATGTTGAGGAAGGAGCTCGGGGCTAGATCATGGAAATCTAACCCGTAGTAGAACATCAGTCCGCGGACGAAAGGGTGGAGTGGAAACCCTAACCCGCGGACGAAGTGAGGGAGGGAGACTACCCTCTCAGTGGGCTTCGGGGTGGGGACGATTTGCCCCTTGGCTGGAAGACGGTGGGCGATTTATTTCACCAGATACCCGGCCTCCCGGAGCTTTGTGATGTCCTTCTCCTTAACGGAGAAGGCCATCCACTTGCCCTGTCCTCCAGATCCGGACATGGCTGAGTTCTTCCTTGAGGTGAAGAAGATGGGAACTAGGGCGCTGGAGCTCGAGAATGGAAAGACAGAGAGGAAGAGAAGGCGTGGGTGAAGAAGGGGAATCCTTATCTCCTTATAAAGGCAATGAATATTGAACGCCTCCCCACTCGCCTGTTCCCAAGGGCTGTGTAAACAGCACGGTTGGGTTACCCACGCCCGTATTGATGAGAATCCCGCAATAAGGGGACACGATCTCTGCTTCGACAAGACGTGCCAATGGCAACCGCGTCTCGAAACGTGGAAGCGGCAGACGAAAAAGGGTTCGAAATAATGACCGGGCAGACGTAACGTCATGTCGAAAAAAGCTATCAGCGGATTGGACTCGTGGAATATTATACTCTCTGCGGTTGTATGTGGTATGTGTGTTACGGGTCCGGACACGATCATTTCGTCCAAAGACTATCTTGGAGTTCGGAAGGAGGAACCCGCCTTGCAATGCCGAAGACAAATCTGCGTGCCAGACACCTTGTCATTGAAGCCTGGTTCAGGGGCTACTGAGGGAGTCCTGGACTAAGGGGTCCTCGGGCGTCCAGCCTGTTAGCCATGGGCCGGACTGATGGGCTGCGAAGATACAAAGACCGAAGACTGCACCCGTGTCCGGATGGGACTCTCCTTGGCGTGGAAGGCAAGCTTGGCGATCAAATATGTAGATTCCTTTCTCTGTAACCGACCTTGTGTAACCCTAGATCCTCCCGGTGTCTATATAAACCGGAGGACTTAGTCCGGAGGGGAGAGACTCATTACCATAGTCATACAGGCTAGACTTCTAGGGTTTAGCCATTACGATCTCGTGGTAGATCAACTCTTGTAATACTCATATTCATCAAGATCAATCAAGCAGGAAGTAGGGTATTACCTCCATAGAGAGGGCCCGAACCTGGGTAAACATTGTGTCCCCTGTCTCCTGTTACCATCATCCTTAGATGCACAGTTCGGGACCCCCTACCCGAGATCCGCTGGTTTTGACACCGACAAGTGCCACCACCAATGAATCATGCAGATGTATTGGGAATGGTCGGCGAGAGCACCTCCCTACCCCAACCTCATCCGGTGATGGAGGCTAAGGAGCCTCCAACATGCCCCGGGCCGCCGCCCCGGTTTGCCTGCACCGCCGTGGTGCAGCTGCCATATCCGGTTGGATTCGGCCCTCCTACTCGGTGCACCGAAGTGGAACGAGTAGCGGGAGAGTGCCTGATGGTGCAGAAAACCGTCAGATCCCTCGGTACGGGTCCTGGTGCAATTGGAAGTCTCAGGGCGGAGGTCGCACCGGGAATTTACCCAAGTTTGGGACTTCGGAGAGTAATCCCTTGTTTGTTATTCATGGTGGAGGAATACCTTGTGCAAGGGATTACAATGGTGTAGATGAGATTGCTACAGAGAGTTATTTTTATAGGAGTGGATCGGGTTGAGAGCTCCCCTAGCCCTCGCTTATACACACTATGGAGGCTAGGGTTTTACATACGAGAGATGCGATCTAGGGATGCCGTCGCACTAGCTTGAAGGTTAAGTTGGTCAGATTGTGCTTATTTTCTTCTTTGGGCTCCCCTCCGTCGCTGGGCCTGGCAGGCTGAAAGGATCGAGAAGAGGGGTCTAGAGGGGGGTGATTAGACCCTCAACAAGTAAAAGTGGCAATTTTTAAGTTGATCAAGTTAAGGTGGAGTTTTAGCACAAATTTAGGCATTCACAATAAATTTCAAGCAAGCATCACAAGAGTATGAGCAGCAGAAAGAGTAAAGCATGCTAATTGCAAGAAAGTAAAGGGATGGGATTGGAGTGTGCAAACGCAATGAAGACAAGGAGATTTTTGGCGTGGTTCCGATAGGTGGTGCTATCGTACATCCACGTTGATGGAGACTTCAACCCATGAAGGGTAACGGCTGCGCGAGTCCACGGAGGGCTCCACCCACGAAGGGTCCACGAAGAAGCAACCTTGACTATCCCACCATGGCCATCGTCCACGAAGGACTTGCCTCACTCGGGTAGATCTTCACGAATTAGGCGATCTCCTTGCCCTTACGAACTTCTTGGTTCAACTCCACAACTCTTTCAGAGGCTCTCAAGCGACACCTAACCAATCTAGGAGACACCACTCTCCAAAAGGTAATAGATGGTGTATTGATTATGGACTCCTTGCTCTTTGCTTCAAATGATAGTCTCCCCAATGCTCAACTCTCTCTCACAGATTTGGATATGGTGGAAAGATAATTTGAGTGGAAAGCAACTTGGGAAAGGCTAGAAATCAGGATTCTTGTGGTAGGATTGGAATATCTTGATCTCAACACATGAGTAGGTGGTTCTCTCTCAGAAAATATATACTGGAAGTGTAGGCACGTTTTGATGGCTCTCTCACAAATGGAGAAGGGGTGGAGGGGTATATATAGCCTCCACACAAAATTCAACCGTTACACACATTTGACCCAACTCGGTCAGACCGAATAGAAGAACTGGGTGTGACCGATTTAGTTCAAAATGTGAAGGTTAGGAATCTCGGTGGGACCGACGGAAACAACTCGGGCAAAACCTCATCTAGGTGGCGCCGATTGCGTGAACTCGGTAAGACCGATTTCAGCAAAGAGCAAACAAAGAGTTAGTCAAGCAAACTCGGTGTGACCGATCTCTCATTTCAGTGAGACCGAAATGTTACAAAAGGGAAACAGAGAGTTTGCAGGGCCCTCTTGATACGTCTCCAACATATCTATAATTTATTATTATTCCATGATATTATATTATCTGTTTTGGATGTTTTATATGCATTAATAAGCTATTTCATATTATTTTTGAGACTAACTTATTAACCTAGAGCCCAGTGCCAGTTTCTATTTTTTCCTTGTTTTGAGTTTCGCAGAAAAGGAATATCAAACGGAGTCCAAACAAAATAAAACTTTCGTGATGATTTTTCTTGGACTAGAAGACACACGTGGGACTTGGAGTCCAATTCAGAGAAGCCCCGAGGAGATGACAAGCCAGGGGGCGCCCCTAGGGCTGGTGGCCCCCTCTAAGACCCCCTGACCTCCTACCTTGGCCTCTAAATTCAGATATATTCCAGAAACCCTAAAATCGTCCACCAAAATACTTTTTCGCCGCCGCAGGTCTCTGACCTCGTGAGATCCCATCTGGAGGCCTTTTCCGGTACTCTGTCGGAGGGGGATACGATCACAGAGGGCTTCTACATCAACCCTATTGCCCTTCCGGTGAAGCGTGAGTAGTTTACCATAGACCTACGGGTCAATAGCTAGTAGCTAGATGGCTTCTTCTCTCTCTTTGATCTTCAGTACAATGTTCTCCTCGATTTTCTTGGGGTTCTATTCGATGTAATCTTCTTTCGCGGTGTGTTTGTCGAGATCCGATGAATTGTGGATTTATGATCAGATTATGTATGAATTTTATTTGAATCTTCTCTGAATTCTTATATGCATGATTTGATATGTTTGTATTTCTCTTCGAATTACCGGTTTGGTTTGGCCAACTAGATTGGTATTTCTTGCAATGAGAGAGGTGCTTAGTTTTGGGTTCAATCTTGCGGTGTCCACACCCAGTGACAGTAGGGGTAGCGAGGCACGTATTGAATTGTTGCCAGCAAGGATAAAAAGATGGGGTTTATATCATATTGCTTGAGTTTATCCCTCTACATCATGTCACCTTGCTTAAAGCGTTGGTCTGTTCTTATGAACTTAATACTCTAGATGCAGGCAGGAGTCAGTCGATGTGTGGAGTAATAATAGTAGATGTAGAATCGTTTCGGTCTACTTGACATGGACGTGATGCCTATATCATGATCATTGCCTTAGATATCGTCCTAACTTTGCGCTTTTCATCAATTGCTCGACAGTAATTTGTTCACCCACCATATTATTTTCCTTCAAGAGAGAAGCCTCTAGTGAAACCTATGGCCCCCGGGTCTATTTTGCATATATTATTTTCAGATCTATAAACCAAAAAACCCAAAAAATACCTCGCTGAGTTTTATTTACTTTTATTTGTTTTATGTTTTAGTAATCTTTTATATCTATCTCTATCAGATCTCACCTTTGCAAGTTGCCGTGAAGAGATTGACAACCCATTTATCGCGTTGGCTGCAAGTGTTTGATTGTTTGTGTAGGTGCATATATTGGGGACTTGCGTGTTTCTCCTACTGGATTGATACCTTGGTTCTTAACTGAGGGAAATACTTATCTCTACTGTGCTGCATCACCCTTTCCTCTTCAAGGGAAAAACCAACACAAGCTCAACAAGTAGCAGGAAGAATTTCTGGCGCCGTTGCCGGGGAGATCTACATCAAGCCTACCAAGTACCTGCTTCTTCTTGAGCTTGTGTTGGTTTTTCCCTTGAAGAGGAAAGGGTGATGCGGCAAAGTAGAGATAAGTAACCAAGGTATCAATCCAGTAAGGAGAAGAACGCACAAATCACCAATACCTGCACAAACAATCAAACAACTTGCACCCAACGCGTTAAAGGGGTTGTCAATCCCTTCACGGTTACTTGCAAAAGTGAGATCTGATAGAGATAGATAAAGAAAAGATAAAATATTTTTGCATTTTTTGGTTTATAGATCTGAAAATAAAAGATTGCAATATAGTAGACCGGAAACTAATATGATGGAAAATAGTAGATCGGAAACTAATATGATGGAAAATAGACCCGGGCCCATAGGTTTCACTAGAGGCTTCTCTCATGAAGGCAAATAATACGGTGGGTGAACAAATTACTGTCGAGAAATTGATAGAAAAGCCTAAAGTTATGTCCAAGGCAATGATTATGCAATATAGGCATCATGTCCGTGTCAAGTAGACCGACTCCTGCCTGCATCTACTACTATTACTCCACACATTGACCGACTCCTGCCTGCATCTAGAGGATTAAGTTCATAAAGAACAGAGTAACGCATTAAGTAAGATGACATGATGTAGCGGAATTAACTCAAGAAATAAGATGTAAACCCCATCTTTTTATCCTCGATGGCCACAATACAATACGTGCCTCGCTACCCCTACTTTGTCACTGGGTGAGGACACCGCAAGATTGAACCCAAAGCTAAGCACCTCTCCCATTGCAAGAAAAACCAATCTAGTTGGCCAAACCAAACCGATAATTCGAAGAGAAATACAAAGATACCAAATCATGTATATAAGAATTTACAGGAGATCAAATAATATTCATAGATAAGCTGATCATAAATCCACAATTCATCGGATCTCGACAAACACGCCGCAAAAGAGTATTGCATCGGATAGATCTCCAAGAACATCGAGGAGAACATGGTATTGAGAATCAAAGAGAGAGAAGTAGCCATCTAGCTACTAGCTATGGACCAGTAGGTCTGTGGTGGACTACTCACGCTTCATCGGAAGGGCAATAGAGTTGATGTAGATGCCCTCCGTGATCGAATCCCCCTGCGGCAGGATGCCGGAAAAGGCCCCAAGATGGGATCTGACGGGAACAGAAGGTTGCGGCGGTGGAAAATTGTTTTCGTGGATGCTTCTGTTGGTTTGGGAATGTTTGCAAATATATAGGAGGAAGATCTAGGTCAGGGGGTCACGAGGGGCCCACAAGGTAGGGGGGCGCGCCCTACCCCCCTGGGCACGCCCTCCACCCTTGTCGCCACCTCGTGGCTCTTCTGACTTGCACTCCAAGTCTCCTGGGTGTCTTCTGGTCCAAGAAAAATCACCGTGAAGTTTTATTCTGTTTGGACTCCTTTTAGTATTCCTTTTATGCGAAGCTCAAAAACAAGGAAAAAACAAAAATTGGCACTGGGCTCTAGGTTAATAGGTTAGTCCCAAAAATAATATAAAATAGCATATTAATGCATATAAAACATCCAAAACAGATAATATAATAGCCTGAAACAATAAAAGATTATAGATATGTTCGAGACGTATCAAGCATCCCCAAGCTTAATTCCTGCTCGTCCTCGAGTAGGTAAATGATAAAAACAAATTTTTTGATGTGGAATGCTACCTAACATATTTATCCATGTAATTTTCTTCATTGTGGCATGAATGTTCATATCCATAAGATTCAAAACAAAAGTTTAATATTGACATAAAAACGATAATACTTCAAGCATACTAATAAAGCAATCATGTCTTCTCAAAATAACATGGCCAAACAAAGCTATCCCTACAAAATAATATAGTCTGGCTATGCTCCATCTTCATCACACAAAATATTTAAATCATGCACAACCCCGATGACAAGCCAAGCAATTGTTTCATACTCTTGGTGTTCTCAAACTTTTTCAACTTTCACGCAATACATGAGTGTGAGCCATGGACATAGCACTATAGGTGGAATAGAATATGGTGGTTGTGGAGAAGACAAAAAGAAGGAGATAGTCTCACATCAACTAAGCATTCCAGAAACCCTAAATGCGTCCACCAAAATACTTTTCCGCCGCCGTAGGTCTCTGACCTCGTGAGATCCCATCTGGAGGTCTTTTCCGGTAATCTGCTGGAGGGGGATTCGATCACGGAGGGCTTCTACATCAACCCTATTGCCCTTCCGATGAAGCGTGAGTAGTTTACCACAGACCTACGGGTCCATAACTAGTAGCTAGATGGCTTCTTCTCTCTCTCTCTCTTTGATCTTCAATACAATGTTCTCCTCGATGTTCTTGGAGTTCTATTCGATGTAATCTTCTTTTGCGGTGTGTTTGTCGAGATCCGATAAATTTTGGATTTATGATCAGATTATCTATCAATATTATTTGAATCTTCTCTGAATTCTTATATTCATGATTTGATATCTTTGTATTTCTCTTTGAATTACCGGTTTGGTTTGGCCAATTAGATTGGTATTTCTTGCAATGGGAGAGGTGCTTAGTTTTGGGTTCAATCTTGCGGTTTCCTCACCAAGTGACAGTAGGGGTAGCGAGGCACATATTGAATTGTTGCCATCAAGGGTAAAAAGATGGGGTTTATATCATGTTGCTTGAGTTTATCCCTCTACATCATGTCATCTTGCTTAAAGCGTTGCTGTGTTATTATGAACTTAATACTCTAGATGCAGGCAGGAGTCGGTCGATGTGTGAAGTAATAGTAGTAGATGCAGAATCATTTCGGTCTACTTGACACGGGCGTGATGCCTATATTCATGATCATTGCCTTAGATATCGTCATAACTTTGCGCTTTTCTATCGATTGCTCGACAGCAATTTGTTCACCCACCGTATTATTTTCCTTCAAGAGAGAAGCCTCTAGTGAAACCTATGGCCCCCGGGTCTATTTTCCTTATATTATTTTCAGATCTATAAACCAAAAAACCAAAAAAAATACCTCGCTGAGTTTTATTTACTTTTATTTTGTTTTACGATTTAGTAATATTTTATATCTATCTCTATCAGATCTCACCTTTGCAAGTGACCGTGAAGGGATTGACAACCCTTTTTATCGCGTTGGGTGCAAGTGTTTGATTGTTTGTGTAGGTGCATATATTGGGGACTTGCGTGTTTCTCCTACTGGATTGATACCTTGGTTCTTAACTGAGGAAAATACTTATCTCTACTGTGCTGCATCACCCTTTCCTCTTCAAGAGGAAAACCAACGCAAGCTCAAGAAGTAGCACATCTCGGTGAGACCGAGATCCGTATCGGTGTGACCGAACTGTTAGGGTTTCTGGCAGTGGTTATGTCATATGAACTTGGTGGCGCCCGGTAGGAAATATCGGTGGGGCCGATTTGGAGTTTAGGGTTTTGACATATTTGGAATGAGAAAGTGGTTGAGGGTTTTGGAGCAATATCACTAAGCATTTGAGCAAGCAAGCCATTAAGCAACACCTCATCCCCTTTTAATAGTATTGGCTTTCCTATGGACTCAATGTGATTCTGGATCACTAAATTAGAAATGAGGAGTCTTGAGCTTTTGCCAATATGTGTCCTTAGCATTTTGAAGGGGTTCCACATCCTCTTGTCCTTGCCACGCCATTGTTGAACTTGTCTGAAATACACTAGATAAAGACATTAGTCCAACACGAGATATGTTGACATTAATTACCAAAATCACCCAGGGAGCACTTGTGCTTTCATAGGCCTTCTACCGGGCTCCCCTTGGTGAGAGATCGCGTCTCTCTGAGCCGCCATGAATGCTGCACTGGTGCTCTGGAGTGGTACTGACTTTCTCAGGTGGGAAAGCGTGCAGGCGCGCGAGGATGGGGGGTGGGGCCAGATTACTCACACATGGGCGCGGCAGCGGCCGGACACCCGCAAAGCCCCCTAATTTGTCTCCGGATTGCGGGGAAAAACACGTTCGGACCAACCTGCGGATCAATACAGGCCCGCGTTGGATGGCAAAACACATCCGGACTGGCCTACATACCAATATGGGCCTGTGTTGGATGGCAAAACACGCCCTGATCGCACGGTCTGAACAATTGCAGGTGGGGCTGGAGATGCCCTTAGTGTCCCTTCGTACTAGTAAATTTAAATATTGCAAGGGCATCTCCAACGCCGCCCCTCAACCCGCCCGCATACTTTCGAACCGCGCGGTCCGGACGTGTTGTGCGATCCAACGCGGGCCCGTATCGGTCCACCGAGCGGTCCGGACGTGTTTTTCCTGCAAATCAAAGACAACCTAGGGGGCCTTGCGGGCGTCTGGACCACTGCCACACCCGCGTTTGGCTGCCCTAGCCCACAAAAAATCCCCACCTGCCTCTCCCGCACTGCTTGTCACGCCGCAATTATGCCGGCCTAGAGCATGCAGCGGCCGACAATGGTGCCTGCGGTTTGACCGGGCAAGAGGGCGGCGAAGACAGGCGCGGCCAATCGGGCGTCGCTGCTTCAATGCGGACACCGCGTCCCGAGAAACCAACTTCGTCCGCTGCGCCACATTAAATCGGGTTGGCCGCCCCTTCGCATGGCCTGACTGGGGCTATTTAAGTCGTCCACCAGCGACACACTGACCCGCACTCCCCTCCCCTTCCCATCACCATCCTCGAGCCGTCCTCCTTCCTGAGCCTAGCAGCGATGCCAAAGTCCTGGTTCTCCACGCCAGCAAGCGGGGCCGGTGGAAGTTCCTATTCGGAAGGATCGTGGCGCCGCTTCCCTCGCTCTCCGGGCCCATCTGCATCCACGACGACGGTTGCTCCGGTAAGGAAGAGATGATGACGACATGGAGGACGAGCATCCGCAGTAGCAACCCCATCTCCTCTCCGAGGCGTCTCTGACAAGCAAAGAATTCGTCCATCAGAAGGAGATCATGACGGATCGCTCGTTCCGTCAGATGGGCCCAGCGCCACCGTCGCTGGCACACGTGAAGGAGGAGCCACCGTCCCTGGCACGCGTCCGCGTGAAGCGGGAGCCGGTATCCCCACTCCGATAGGTGAAGGACGAACCGACGTCCCCGCCGCGTGAAGGGCTCGGCGTCCCCCCGCCCCCCACCAGTGCCACCACCTCGTCAAGGATGAGACGACATTGCCCCAGCCGCACAACCGGTACGCGCGGATTGACGGGCCCTCGTCGCCACCATGCCGCTATCACCGCCGATAAAAGGAGGAGCTGCCGCCCGCGATCATGAAGGCGCGCGGTTGCATCCTCCGCTACCTCGGAGGAGGCGGCTACAGCGGTGCCTCCGGCACAAGGGCCGTGGTATCCGAGGTGGAACACGCGACGAGGCAACAGGCGTGATACGACCGGCGCAATGCCAGTCGCCACTCCGCGTTCGCCAAGACGGACATGGCGCCGGAATGGGTCCGCGACGACCCTGACCTTGCCGCCACGTGGGCGCTTGACCACTCCGTCAGCCCACGGAGACGGCCTCTAGGCGCCGCCGCCGCCGCCTTGATGGCGAGTAGTGGTTGCTTTGGGACTGCTCTGCCAACGCCGGCAGGGCAATGCCGCCGCGAGGGCTCTGCCGACGCTGTCGACAGTGTCCAGGGAGGCCCTCCGCACCGCGTGCAACATGAGGCGGAGCAGCTACTCCGCGAGCGGCAGGCAGCCATTGGACAAGGCTGCCGCGGCCCTCTAGCAGCATTGCGGCGCTGGAGGGACGACGACGACAATGGTACGACACGACAGGGCGGCCACACGTATGAGGTGGTCGTCTAGTATGGGGTTTAGTTTTTTTATAGTTTTTAGTAAAACAGTCAAAAAATCGTCCGTGTATGTAATTATATCCGAACCTTAATGAAATCCATCGTCGTTGCATGAATTTTGTTCGCTTAGTTCAAATAGTTGATGAAATGTATGCGGACATCCTTGGATAGCCGGCTCCAGCATCAGTGTCCGCGGACTGGCCCCCTGTCTGTGGACGGATGCTGAAGCATATTTATGGGTCAGCGTTGGAGATGCCCTAAGCTTTGTGAGAACAACATAACTTTTTGGTAACTAAATGAAATTTACCATTTCATGTGTTGTGCTTGAATTTGATTATGCTCATGCTCTAAACTAAAGCACTCTTACTCTATCCTTCCTGGTTTCATCTACGGAGATTACTAACAATTCAGAAAAGCCGTGCGTTGCCAAATTTAACTACGTTGCCAAACAATCGCCGGAGAGAATAAAACGAAGCAAGATTTAGTGGTTGTGAGGTGAGTAGGCAAAACGCCAGATCGGAGAAAAATATCACACATATTGAGACGACCGATTGGGTGAACACACATCCGTGATCTGTTTGTTTCGCTTTTGCTGTACGTCCCTCTCACTACTCATCGCTGAGTCAGAGTCATAACGTTCAACCAGGCCCGCGCGGGAAGGATCCGGCCTGTTTGATAGCCTGCATATACTATTGGGCGTACATTGCACGCTTTTTAAAGTATCTCTGGACCTGGCTCGCTGGAAACCCAAGAAACGGCAATTTTAGCCAGGTCGAGCGGAAGGGCAGCCAGCGGGCCCCTGCACGAGAAACTGGAGGGATGCTAGCTGTTTAGATGGTGTCTTCTTCAAACCTCCATTAAGCTCCTCTCTAATCTCCTCTCTTCCATATCCCTCTAATCTACACAACGGTGCTTCGATTCGAGGTAAGCTCTACACGAAAAAGATGCACATCAATGCTACGGTTCCATTCAGCCGATTGGTTTGTAGTTTCGTCGACCATACATGCTCAATCTCTTGTTCCCGTTTGGAGCTGTTTTGGACGAATTTTGTCAGATTCGTCACACACGATCGATTGTGTGAAATTTTCTTTGACCAACAGCCTAATCTCGCCGTTCTGCACAACATTCGTGTTGCAAGTTTCCCATTTCGACGATCGTAGACGAGAAGATTTATATATTTCTCATGGTTGTACATATGGATATGTGTACTGTGATTTAAGACACTGCTTAATTATTCCTCTAGTTGGCGTGGTTTCTCTCGGTCTCCTCTCTCGCATCTTGCTGCGGTAGCATCATCGTCGCCGTCGTTCATCTAGGCCTTCTCTCCATGATCCTACTGCAGTTCAGCCGCCATGGCGCGCACACTGACGGAGTTCTTCTCCTCTGTTCTCTGTCACCGACGGGTCGATCATCTCGGCCTCCTCTCTCTCGTCCCACTACACTGGAGTCGTTCCAGCATCGATCATCTCGGCCTCCTCTCTCGTCCTACTGCACGGACGATACCATGGCGCGAGCACTGCATTCTCCTCCTCTGCCCACTGTCTTTGCGCGAGTACCGCGACTAGTTCGTCGATGGTGTCGCTCGCCGTGCCGCCAACGGGGTCGCTCGTCCACGACTCCATGCTCGTCATGTCAGACACGGCGCCACGGCCACTATCCACCACAGTCGCCCTGGTCCGGCGCACACTGCATTTCTTCTCCCACTTCCTCTGCTATCTCTTAACCATGTGTGCTAAGTTCAAGTGCTAGCTCTTAATCATACCCCATGTGGGCAACCAAACAGCGTGTAGTTGCATGCGCCGAGACAATGCAGGCAACCAAACAACGTGCCAAAGTTGATCCCCTAATGCAGGAAGTCCATATGTAGGCAACCAAACAACTCGCAGATGTCGCATATGAGGCTATTTTTCCATAGCCAGGCTGGGTTGAGATGTCTATGCAATGCAACTACTATTTGTAGGTAGAAGCGTTCCTACTCCCTAGAAGGGAGCCGCGTGTAGTTATATTGATCGAGGCGAGGAAGCCCCTGCCGTGGCGTACAAGATTCCATCTATCGCTGGAGATACGATGGTTACAGGAGATAAGAGAAAGAAAGAGTTACGGGAGAGGAGATAGAGATAGATTTAGATTACATGTTTAAATCATATATCTAACACCCTCCCTTAATCTCAACTATCCTATATTAAGATTTCTCTTGAACTCCTCAAATGGCTTAACTGATAATGCTTTGGTGAAACCATCTGCTACTTGATCCTTAGATGGAATAAACCGGATATCCAACTTCTTCTCTGCAACGTTTTCGCGTACAAAATGAAAATCAATCTCAATATGTTTGGTTCTACCATGGAAAATAGGATTAGCAGAGAGATATGTGGCACCCAAGCTATCACACCATAAACATGGAATACGACGTTGCTTGATTCCCAACTCATTAAGCAGTGATTCCAACCAAATAATTTCAGCAGTACCATTTGCTAGTGACTTGTACTCAGCTTCAGTACTTGACCTTGACACTGTAGCTTGTTTTCTGGCACTCCAAGAAATGAGATTAGAGCCAAAGAATACTGCAAATCCTCCAGTTGACCTTGTGTCATCAGCACATCCTGCCCAGTCAGCATCAGAGAAAGCACTAACAAGGGTGGAGTTCGAATGTCTGAACTGAAGACCCAAGCTCGCAGTGTATTTTATATACCGTACAATTCTTTTAACAGCTGTCCAGTGTACAGTAGTAGGTGCATGTAGATACTTACAAACCTTGTTAACAGCAAAGGATATATCTGGTCTTGTCAGTGTCAAGTACTGTAAGGCTCCCACAGCACTTCTGTATTTTGTGCTCTCTTCCTCTTTAAGTGGCTCACCTTCAAAAGCTGAAAGTTTTTCTGAGGAAGACAACAGGGTGGGTGAAGGCTTACAGTCCTTCATCCCCATACGAGTCAGAAGTTCAGTAGCATATTTCTCTTGGTTCAGTACTATGCCATCTTGAATCTTCTTAACTTCAATGCCTAGGAAAAAGTGTAGATCACCAAGATCTTTCAAAGCAAACTCCGAGCTTAGATCATGAAGAAGAGCATTAGTAGCACTTCGTGAAGAGCTTGCAACTATAATGTCATCAACATATATGAGCACAAATATAACTGTGTTTGCCTTGTTATAAATGAAAAGTGACGTGTCGGCTTTGGATGCAACAAAACCAAGGTGTCTTAACTGAGAGCTCAATCTTGAATACCATGCTCTTGGTGCTTGTTTCAAGCCATAAAGCGCCTTATCAAGCTTGCAAACATAGTGAGGTGTTTTCTTATCTAAATACCCAGGTGGTTGTCTCATGTAAACCTCCTCTTCCAGAACACCATGCAAAAACGCGTTCTGAACATCTAGCTGTCTCAAGCTCCATCCCCTAGACACAGCAATAGCTAGCACAAGTCTGATGGTTGCCGCTTTAACAACAGAAATGTATCTTCATTATCTAAGCCATAACGTTGTTTAAAACCTTTTGCAACTAGACGTGCCTTATACCTGTCAACCGAGCCATCTGCCCTTTTTTTAATTATGTAAACCCACTTACAGTCAATAATATTTTTACCTCTTTGTTCAGGTACAAGATGCCAAGTCATGTTTCTCATAAGCGCAGAATACTCTTCATCCATTGCATTCTTCCACCTTGGATCTCCGAGTGCATCTTCTAATTTTGTTGGTTCTCCTGCGATACACAACATGCCATATGGTATAGTGCCATCAGTTCGGACTTTTGGATTTGTTATACCTTTTTGTAGTCGAGTCATAACACGAGATGTCGCAACTGGTTGCTGTTGAGAAGGGTGTGTAGTTCGTTGTGTAGGAGCTGGTGCAGGATATCCCGCCACAGAGGATCCTGAGGAAGTACAGGATCCACTTTCCACAGCCGATCTTGTTCCAGACTTGGTGGCCTGCGGTGTGGCTGATCTTGCGCTTGTTTCTGAACTGGCGGCCACAGAGAATCTGAGGGAATCCTGCACATGCACAGGACTCTACCCCAATTGGCCGGTTGACGCTGCTGGTACCAGCCCACGTGCAAGGCGTGGGCCCGAGCCGGTCCCTGTCGTTTGCGACATCCCGCGCGTGGGACAGGGTCCTGTCAGTGCAACTGCTGATGTGGCGCCTGTTCGCTGGCGGAGAGAAGTCCTGGCGGGTGCGCGATCCAGCGATGATTCCTCGCGCGATCCGAGACCTCCTGGCGTACAGGAGTTCCAGGTGACATCAGATCCGCCTCGTGTCCAGCGCCCGCCTCGTCTTCTTCCTGAGCATGAAACATAGCTTCATTTTCTCCATGATTTTGATCATTTTCTGCATCAATTCCTGCTGCGTTTTCTCCATGATCCTGCACAGGTGGAGACACAATACTGGTGGTGGTAGAATTATCAGTTTGGTTAGTGCAACTGTCGCCCCCATGATCAAAACTTTGGAGATGTGGCGGAAGAAGAAGAATTTCTTTTCGAAGAAGTGCTCCGACATTTGGATGAAGTGAGGCAAATGGAAAAACGGACTCGTCAAATACAACATCACGAGAGATATAGGCCCTGCCGGTAGAAACATCTAGGCATTTTACTCCTTTGTGAATTGGACTATATCCAAGAAATACACATTTCTTAGAACGAAAAGCGAGTTTGTGGGCATTGTATGGTCTAAGGTTGGGCCAGCAAGCACAACCAAATACACTAAGTGATTTGTAATCAGGAGTGATATTGAAAAGACGTGTGATGGGAGTTTCAAAATTTATAACTTTGCTAGGGAGCAAGTTAATGAGATATGTGGCAGTCAAGAAAGCTTCATCCCAAAATTTTAGTGGCATGGATGAATTAGCTAGCAAGGCTAGTCCTACCTCAACAACATGGCGATGTTTTCGTTCGGCAGAACCATTCTGTTGATGCGCATGAGGACACGAAACATGATGTGAGATGCCAAGTTGTTGGAAAAAGGAATTGAGTTTCTTGTACTCACCTCCCCAGTCAGTTTGCATGGCAATGATCTTAGTGTTTAATTTCCGTTCAACAAGGTTTTGGAAATTCTTGAAAACTTGAAACACTTTAGATCGTTTCTTAAGAAGGTAGATCCAAGTAAATTTGCTAAAATCATCGATAAAGCTTACATAGTATGAATGTCTACCAACTGAAGTAGGGGCTGGCCCCCAAACATCTGAGAATACAAGTTGTAAGGGTGCAGTAGATATGCTGGTAGAAATAGGGTATGGTAGCTGATGACTTTTAGCTTGTTGACATGGATCA
Organism: Aegilops tauschii subsp. strangulata; assembly: GCF_002575655.3. NCBI lineage: Eukaryota > Viridiplantae > Streptophyta > Magnoliopsida > Poales > Poaceae > Aegilops > Aegilops tauschii. Next base: position 563,463,681 of record NC_053036.3, read on the forward strand.
CAAACTGACTCAGTACTAGACTCATAAGAGTAGGGAAGTTTATTCTTACTAAGAACGAGCTTAACAATAACTGATGATGGATGACCTAATCTACTATGCCACTTTGCTGAAGATGCCTTGACAGCAACAAAAGCTTGTTTATTTGACGATGATGACGAAGATATGAGTGGGTAGAGTCCTCCCACGCACTTGCCCCTAAGAAGTACTCTCCTCGTGTCCAAATCCTTAACCAAAAAGAAATAAGGATAGAATTCAATGAGCACACGATTATCAAGGGTAAACCTATGAACAGAGAGAAGATTCTTCGATGTTTCAGGCACATATAGAATTTTGTTTAGATGTAAATTTTTCGTGGGGGTTTTGACAATTGAACTACCAATGTGAGTAATTTTCATACCATAACCACTTGCAGTGTGTATTTGATCTTGTCCACGATACTTGTCCTTGGTTGTCAGCTTCTCGAGCTCCCCGGTGATGTGATGTGTAGCACCAGTATCCGCGTACCAATTCGTGTCGATGCCGTAGGAGTCGGTGACAGCATTGGCCTCCTTCTCCTCATATTCATCTTCCTCATAACGATCCCAACACTCACGGGCGCCCCCTCGGTGATGCTTGAAGCATATCTCGCATTCAGGGTAATCCCTAGACGGTTGACGTTGCTGCTGATTTTGTTGTGGACGACCTCGAGAACTTCTGCCGCTGTTGCCAAAAGAGGAAGGAGGGCGTCTCCCTCGTCCACGCCCTCTGGTGCCACGGGCGCGCCCTCTCGATCTGTACTGTCCGCGTCCCCTGTATGCAAATTTGCAGAGGAGTTGAAACCTCCTTCTCCTCCATCGCCTAGCATCTCCATGCGTTGGTCAAACGCAGCAATCTGAGCGAAGAGATCATCCACTGTGATGGAGGTCTTGACGGCACCGATGGCTGCAACAACGGGGTCATATTCACGGTCAAGCCCGGCGAGCACATAGTCCACCATCTCGGGGTCAGAAACAGGACGTCCTGCTGCTGCAAGTTCGTCACCAAGAGACTTCATCTTGGCTATGTAGGAGGAGCTGTTCATGGAGCCCTTCTTTGTGCTGGTAATGGCGATTCTGAGGTTGGTGATGCGAGATTGGGATTGTGAGGTGAAAGTGTGGTGAGGGCAGTCCAGAGATCAAAGGTATTTTCTTTCCCGATGACTTGCGCGAGGATCTCCTTCGACAGAGAGTTCAGCGGATAGCTCAGAACCTGCTGATCCTTCGAGAGCCACGGGCCATAAAGGGGATTTGGCACCATGGCCGTGGTTTTGTCTTGCTGCTGCTGCTCCGTTTGCTTCGGAGGCGCTGCATCCGATCCATCCAAGAGCCCTGTCACCTGTACTCCTCGCAGGGCGGGCATTACCTGGGCCTTCCAGAGGAGGTAGTTGCCCCTCGTCAGCTTTTCTGATGGAGGTTGTCCAAGGTTGAGGACGACCGGAGCTGAAGAGGAAGACATGATCGGCGATGGGTGGTTTGATTTCTTTTCGTAGCTAGATTGGAAGAGGATTGGCTCTGTATACCATGTAGGTAGAAGCGTTCCTACTCCCTGGAAGGGAGCCGCGTGTAGTTATATTGATCGAGGCGAGGAAGCCCCTGCCGTGGCGTACAAGATTCCATCTATCGCTGGAGATACGATGGTTACAGGAGATAAGAGAAAGAAAGAGTTACGGGAGAGGAGATAGAGATAGATTGAGATTACATGTTTAAATCATATATCTAACACTATTCACTACGGCAACCAAACACGCCCAAGATGATTCATCATGGCTTGGCGCGTTGGTTGGTGTCGGGTGTCGACATACAACCAATGATGTGCCCCATCGCCGCTATGCAGCCCGTGGCTCAGCCAAGGTTAGTTGTGGTCGGCACTCGATCAGCAGTCGAGCGCGAGTACTTCCAAGAGATCGCCGTGCCTGCCAGCATTACCTAGTCAGATACTCCCAAGTTTCACTCCTCTGCCGGAGGAAGATGTCGACCTCCTCCCGATGTTTGCACATCCCGACGATTACGTCCGATGCGTCATGAGGAAGCTGCAAAAACAAATTGCGCGCAGATCTCGAGAAAAGCTGCCCCCTAGGGCGAGACCTGCCTGCCTCGCCGGCAAGAAAGACCGAGGTGCCAATGGAATCTTGAGTTGATCCCTTCAACGCTCAACGACAAACCCATGATACGAAACGTGGAAGATCCCCGAACGAGCTAAACAAACCTGGCTGGCAACCTCTCCAGTTAAACAGCTTAATAATCTCGCATTTTTCTCCAGCAGCATCCTTGATCCTGAGGTTTTTAACGCTGCAAATGGCCGCACACATTGCTTGCAGCTGCCGCTAGCCGGTGCGTAGACAAGATCTGCAAGTACGCGCGCGAGTCCACTGTTCACAAATTGCTGGTGTTCATTTTCTTTTTCCTTCATCTCGTCTCGTGTTTGTTCAAAATATCACATACTCTAGCACAGTGCACGACAGGCATTGGTGTCTATTATTAGCCATGTGGGGCACCTGTCTCGTATGTTGGCAAAAAAGCCTGGCGGGCTAATAATCAGCGCTAATTTAAGCAAACCTGCCTAATCTTATATACTCACACAAGTACAGCCGGCAGATATTTCTAGCCTTGAGAAAATATCACAACTTACATCAACAGGGACGTTCCAGAGCGATGTCTCCTTCGGGACCTGGTCGACCTAGCACGATTGTCGTCGTTTTCCTCTCGGTGGAGCCGACCGCAGTACTGCCCGACCCGTGGTCTCCATGCACCATATATACCTGAGCCTTCCCCTCCTTTCTTCACACACCTCGATCGCTCTCGTCTTCCTCCCTCTCCTCGCAGCTGCAAGCAAGCGCACCACCAAGCTAAGCTCTGCTCCGCATTTTGCTCGAAAACCACCTACACACACGTACCATGGCGCCATCAGTGGCCTGCTCCTTCTTCTTCGACAACGAGCTGCTCGGCGAGCCCGGCATGCCGGCGATGGACGCGTGCGCGCTCTGCGCCAAGCCGCTGGCGCGCGACAGCGACGTCTTCATGTACAGAGGGGACACGCCCTACTGCAGCGAGGAGTGCCGCCACGAGCAGATGCACCTCGACGCCGTCTGCGCCAAGCAGGCCGCGCGGAGGCAGCAGCGGTTCTCGGTGGGGGCGGAGTCTCACCGTGGGCAGCGGCAGTCCAGCAAGGTGTCCGTCGCGAGCTAAGAGCGCGTGGCCGAGGAAAGTTATGCGTGGATGGACAAGATCTGAATTCTGAAGAAAATAGCATCTGTATTCTGAAGAACCGTCGATACTTTCTGGTTGGGCGTCTGATGCCTCCGTCTCTCCGGCCGGTGCAATTGCCTGAACCGGAGGAGGTCTCAGATGCGCCTTGGCGCCACCTACCGGAGGCAGGGCAGGGCAGCATCAGATGGTCGGTGCCTGTAGCTTCCCACATGTGTCCATGCCAAGCTGATTGAGCTGCCCGGATGGGAGGAAATTGTACTTGGTTCTCGGTCGGCCTGTGCTGCGCTGTGCCCATGAATTTTTTTGTTAGAAACGAATTCAGAAAAAAAAAATGGATCTGAAGATAGCAATCAAACATCATTCACATTTGTTTAGCTTCAGTTCGGGTAGCTCGTCTGCTCCATCTCTTATTTGTTCCCCTTGATGTCTACAGTGTGCTAGAGCCAGTGTGGCTGTAAATAATTCAAGGGAATCAATATAAATTATCGTTACCCTCAATTTTGTTATGCTCTTCGCAATCTAGAAAAATAATGCATGTCACGATTGAAGATAAATAAATCGAATGTTTCCCCGAAAAAAGAGCGCAGCCGTACTGGCTGCATGGTAACCAGTTTCAATAAGGAAAAAATCATTTCAAAATTCTTTTAATCATTTCAAAAAGGGCGATGATAGGTGTCGGTGCGACGGCCCAAATTCCAATTCGCCTTGTTACACCCGTCAGATACGGGTCCTTCTCCTTCCTCCCTTCTGTCAAGGCACGCGATCTGCAAACAAAAAAAAACTCATGTTCGCCAGCCGCCGTGTTCGTCCCCTTTGCCGCCCACGCTCGCCGGCGACCCGAAGCCACCGTTGCCCGCCGTTTTGTCGCTCCTGCTCGCCGGCCACCCTTGCCGACTACGCTCATCCCCCAGCCGCCCCATGCTTCTGACATTGGTGACTGTAGCTCACCCGCCGTCTGCCCTTGCCACAAACTGGTTCGCCAACATGGCCGTCCGCCCTTGCCGCTGGTTCGTCAGCATGGCTTACCGGCCGCCGGTTGCAGCTCGATGCACGTCGTTCGTGTGTGGCCGGTCACCGTCGCCTCACACGCCCTTGCAGCTTTTCTCAACGTTGGTTCCAGCTTTTTATGTCGCCGGTTCCAGCAAATTTCCTTCGTCGCAGCAACTTGATTCACCGGTTCTAACTTTTTACTTCGCCGGAAGAAGCTGTTCTCAACGCAGCTGGAAGCTTCGCAGTGCCGGTTGTTGCAAAACCAATCATCATCGCAAAACCGCACCCATTCTGGTTGCACATGCTTAATGTGGACCAACATTGCTCTTTTATTTTCTCGTCCAAGCATACCCTCGGCAATGTATAACTTTATTATTTTACTGATGTGGTCCTTTGTATATTCCGTTAATGTTTATTGTGTACGTTTTAGTCGTGCAGAGGTCGGGTATGTCCTCACTGTATTTTGTATCCTCTTGACGCTACATGAAACACAATCCTGTACTTTTCCCTTGCCATAAGGACAAAAAATGGATGTCTAGCCTTCCGAGAGAACATCAGATGCTACCACACATTACGTGCTATCATGTACCATTTTTCCAAAAACACATCTAAATGTTTCAAAAAATTCCAGAAAAATGTGAGTGTTCACAAGGCACGTCACTACAAATTGGAAAAACTTCAAATCAAAATTCTAAACACAGAAGGAGAAACGAAAAAATAAATCAAAATGAATAGTGCCACAAAAGGCGAAAAGCCAAAATGACACTATTCATTTGTGTTTGTTTTGAACGTTGATCTCAGATCCACAGCTGAGCTCATGTTGGAGCACGCGAGCTTAGCAGCTCCCGTATGACCTTAGTGTCCCTTCATACTAGTAATTTCAAGGGTGTGGCTAGGTTCTAGACGACTGAGGCTTAACCAAGCCTCACTCAAGTGACATATATAACATGTAAGAAAAAAAATTGAAACTATAATTTTGCACGGATCTCGATGTAAGAGCTCACGAATTTAGCATCGACTGAGACGTAACAAAGTCTTAGCCGATTGAGATTTAGCAAGACTGTAAATTTAAATATTGTAAACTTTGTCACAACAACAAAATGGAGTTTACCATTCCATGTGTTGTGCTTGAATTTGAGTATGCTGATGCTGTAAAGGAAATCACTCTTACTCTATGTTTTATCTACATATATTACTCGCACGTCACAAACACTGTACAATGCCGAATTTAACTACGCTTCCGCTGCTAGCAATCACAGGAGAGAATAAAAACGAAGCAAGATTTGCAGCGCGTTGAGTGAGTAAGCAAAAGGCCAGAGCGGATAAAAATATCCCACATTCACACGTCAGATTGGCTGATCCGTCATCCGTGCACGTCTCTCTCGCCACCCATCAGGAGATGGATGATTCATCATGGCTCGGCGCGTTTTCTTTTTTCTTTTTTGGTTGGTGTGGAGTATACAACCAACGATGTGCGCCGTGACCGCTATGCAGCCCGTGACTCAGCGAGTATGCAGCAACAACCTCTTTTTTGTTTTTGTTTTTTGCCGCAAAAAAAAAACAACCTCTTTTTTGTTCCTGGAAGCTAAAATTAGCGAGCCCAATACTTCAGTGCACACTCTGCAGCCAAAGTTTGTTGTGGTCGGCAGCACTCAGAGCAGTCGATCGCGAGTACTTCCAAGGGATCGCCGCGCGTGCCAGCAATTTGTAGTCAGATACTTACTCCCAAATTTGACGTGCTGCATGTCCTAGCTAATTTGAGCGATTTGGAACGGTGCATGCTGTTGATGATCTTCTGAAGAGGCTGGTATGTAAGGAATGAGCTAGTACACTCAAAGCCTGCTCCGCCAATGAACGTATCCATCAGGTTCTTGCAAAGCTATATGGAGTCCTTGATGACAGTAAAGTCAAACTCATGTTGTGACCCTGCTAAAGGGAAGATGGCGATCGTTCTGGACGGTGCCACTAAGCATACAAGTGCAGCGGTGGGTGCTCTGCCGACGTGGTCTAGCCGGTGAATGGATGAGTAAAACTTAATACAGATGGGTCTTTTGTCTCAAGTGAAATAGCTGGAGCAGGGATGATTCTGAGAGACTCGGATGGCAAGATCATCTTCTCGGCGTGCAGGGCTCTATTCTCCTGTAGAGATGCTTTGAAGGCTGAACTGTGTGCCTGTATGGAGGGCATCTCCTATGCTTTGCGGCGGTCAGATTTGCCTATTGCAGTCGAATTGGACTCTCTTGTGGCGGTATCTATGATCACATGTGATGGTTGTGATCGGTCTGCTCATGCTTTTCTGGTAAAGGAGATTAGATATCTTCTTAGTCTTCGTCAATCTTGTATTACTCATGTCTCGTCAATCTTCGTAAAGGAGATAGTCTAGCTGCTTTTGGTAGAGCTCAAGATAGAACCATGACCTGGATTGGTTCGGCTCCTCCGGATGTGTTAGAACTGGTTGCGATTGATTGTACTGATACTATCTGAGTAATACAAGTTTTGAACCCGCAAAAAAAAAGATACTTAGGGCGTGTTCGGGAGCCCTCCCGCTTCTCAAATTCTCAACTCCACGTGAGGAGTGCAGCCGAACGGTCGAAATCCCGGCTATGGGCGAGAGAAGCTGGCGATCAGCGCAGTGCAAATTTCGCGGAGTCGAGGAGTTGGAAAACCCGTGCTCTCCAAAAACTGCGAAGTAGGAGTTGAGGGAAATTACGCGCGTATGCCACCGCAAAGTGAACTTGCAGCGTACCGGTTCGCTAGCTATTCCTCTCCCCGAGCCCTGACACAGCGCCTCGGCCACCATTCCTCTCCCGACGAGCAAACCCTAGGCGTCGCACGCCGCTGCGAGGAGGCAGTCGCCACGCTGCTCTCGCCCTTCTCTGCCCCCACCAGCACGAGCTCGGCCGCGAGGTGGTAGTCTGCACGCTAACCTCGCCGTTGTCCGTACGGCCGGAACCGCGTCAAGATCGTCGGCACCGGTGCGGTGCCGGCGCTCGTGGAGCTGTTGCTGGACGAACCCGAACGGCGGGTCTGCGAGCTCGCGCCAGCCGTGCTACAGGAGATGGCACAGGCCGGCGCCGTGGTCTGCCTGCTCAGTCGTCGTCTCCAATCCAGATGGGATCGGCTGATGCTAATTTCCTTCCTTGTTGGGTTGAAAGCCCATGGTGCTTCCCTCCCGAGCCAGGCCACATCAAAGCCAAATGGGCCAAAATTGCTCACTTTGGGCTTCCAGCCTTTTTAGTACGCCCAGGAGAGAAGCTGCCCAGCCGAATGGATCGCTAACTCCTGGCGATTTGGAGAGAAGCTGGCAGCTGGTTATGGGCGACGGAGTTGAGGAGTTTCCAGCCACAGAGGGCTACCGAACACGCCCTTACTCCCAAATTTCACTCCTCTCCCGGAGGAAGAAAGATGTCGAGCTTCTCCCGATGTTTGCATACTCCCATGATTACGTCCGACGCGTCAGTGTTACTAACTGAGGAAGCCGTAAACACAAATTAAACGCAGATCTCCAGAAAAGCTGCGCCCCAGGCCGAGGCCTCGCCGGAGAGAGGTGCCAATGGAATCTGAGTCGATCCGTTCAACGCTCAACGGCAACTGCAGCTGGAACTAGGAGGTGGTTCCCGCCATGATACGAATAGTTTAAAAGACTGGCGCACTGCAACGGCAACTGAAGTTTGAATGACTGCAAATGGCCGCACACATTGCTTGCAGCAGCCGCTAGCTGGTGCGTACACAAGGTGTGCAAGTGCGAGCGCGAGTCCACTGCTCACAAGTTGCTCCCGCGGATGCACCACAGCTCAATTTTTTTCCCCTTCATCTCATGGTTGTTCAAAATATCACATCACATACCATAAAAGTGCACGATACTACGACTATACGATAGGCATTGGTGTCCATTATTAGCCATGTGATGTGGGGCACCTGTCTCGTATGTTGGCTAATTATCAGCGCTAAGCATCATCGCTATTCCAAGCAAAGCCGCCTAATCTTAATATCTTATACTCACACAAGTACAGCCGGAAGATATTTTCAAATACGGCTACATTCCTAGCCTTCACAAAATATCACAACTTGGATCAACAGGGACGTGCCAGAGCGATGTCTCCTTTCATTATTCAGGACCTGGCCGACCTCACCCGGACATAGCACGATCGCCGTCGTTTTCCTCAGCCGAGCGCAGTATTGCCCGACCCGTGGGCGCACCCGACCACAGTATTCCGACGCCCTTGCCGTGTCCGTCTCCACGCACCATATATACCTGAGCCTTCCACTCCTTTCTTCACACAACTCGCTCGCTCTCCTCGCACCACCAAGCCAAGCTCTGATCAGCATTTTGCTCCAAAATCACCTACACACACATACCATGGTGGCTTCAGTGGCCTGCTCCTTCTTCTTCGACGACGAGCTGCTCGGCGAGCCCGGCATGCCGGCGATGGACGCGTGCGCGCTCTGCGCCAAGCCGCTGGCGCGCGACAGCGACGTCTTCATGTACAGAGGAGACACGCCCTACTGCAGCGAGGAGTGCCGGCGCGAGCAGATGCACCTCGACGTCGTCTGCGCCAAGCAGGACGCGCGGAGACAGCAGCGGTTCTCGGCGGAGACGGAGTCCCACCGTGGGCAGCGGCAGTCCAGCAAGGTGTCGATCGCAAGCTAACCGGCCGGCCTGGCCGGATAGCGTGGCCGAGGAAAGTTATGCGTGGATGGACAAGATCTGAATTCTGAAGAAAACAACATCTGTAATTCTGAAGAACCATCGATGCTTCCTGGTTGGGCGTCTGATGCCTCCGTCTCTCCGGCCGGTTATCTTGCCTGAACCGGAGGATGTATCAGATGCACCTTGGCCTTGGCACCGCCAACCGGAGGCAGGGCAGGGCAGCATCAGGTGGTCGGTGCCTGTAGCTTCTCACATGTGTCCATGGCAAGCTGATTAAGCTGCCCGGATGGGAGGAAATTGTACTTGGTTCTCGGTCGGCCCGTGTTGCGCTGTGCCCATGAATTTTTTTTGTTAGAAACGAATTCAGAAAAAAAAAATGGATCTGAAGATAGCAATCAAACATCATTCACATTTGTTTAGCTTCAGTTGGGGTAGCTCGCCTGCTCCATCTCTTATTTGTTCCCCTTGATGACTGACACAGTGCTAGAGCACTGTCGCTGTAAATAATTCAAGGCAATTGATATAAATTGTTGTTCCCCTAAATTTTGTAATGTTCATCGCAATCTGGAAAAATAATGCAAGTTACATATACACTAATGCGCAGCCGTACCTCATTTCAAAATTCTTTTAATCATTTCAAAGAAAGGAAAAATCCTTACACGACTAGGTCTCCCCTACGAAACGAACAACCTTATCGATTGAATGACACGTGGATTCGTGAATCTCAAAGCAATCAACCGAATCACACATTCCTCATCAGTCCATCACCAATTCCTGCCCGAGCTTTGCTACACCTACATAAATTCTTTAGCTGCTCTGGCTTAATTGGATTTGATTAGAAAGAGGCCCAGGCACACCCCCTGATTTCTTTTTTTTGGCCAGGGGGGGGGGGGGGGGGGGGGGGGGGGTGTGATTAGTTTTTGCAAGGAAAAGAACGTAGAAGGTTACGTAGGTCTAGTGCTTTCGTTCCTGCCTCGGCGCAACGCGTCGCCGTACCGGCTAGCAGCCTTGCACCCGTCCCGCGCGTGAATCTCCTCCGGCAACCTTTCCATGGCGCCAGGAAGCTTGCGGGGAGCTCGAGGAGTTGGTGCTCGCCAAATTGTTAAATCCATGAAGAAAAGAACGACAGTGGAGGGTTTTTTCCTTGGTCATGCAGCTCTTGTTACTTTTCATGGCACTTCTCTCGCCGGACGGCGACCCACGTGGTGGTGGCGACATGTCACCCAAACAACCTCCTCGCAACATGCCCTTCCTGGGAAACCTCGCCGCCATCGGCGTCCTCCGCATCGTGTGGTCATGCGACCGGTCCTGTTGCTACTAGGATGACATCCGTTGCGACGGAGCTGGACGCATCACGGTGCTCCGCCTACCCGACATGAACGGTCTCATCAAGTAGCGACTCTCTTGTCAGGATAACCCGATAAGTATGTTTGTCTCTATAAAATCCTCTCTATATTTTAGGGTCTTCAGTGTAAACTGCCATAGCCACGCGTCGTCGATTGGCAGAGAACGACCCAGTCCTATAGAATATTTTCCATTTAAATTCGGTCTCCTCTCTATTGTGTTCGTATTGATATGCCAATACAATATTTTTACCGTATTTTTTCCATGATGTTGGTAAACCTAAGTCGACTGATTTACGCTAACTCCAACTTAAAAAAAAGTCGGCTGATTTACCACGTCAACATTCTAATCGCATTGGTGTCTTTACCATGCATCCGGCACCCAAAGGGCGAACCCTAGCATCATCTACACCCCCTCCCTCATGCCCAAATCCCCTCGCCGCTGCGAGGTGTCACCACTGAGTAAAGCTCGTGTTAACGTCGACAACGGTGAGAATATGGCTAAGAGACAAAACTTTTGTCTTCGTTTAAAAAGTATATGTCAACAACATTTCCCAACTTCCCGCCAAAAAAACAACATTGCCCAACAAATGATGCCATTGTTATGTATTATTCTTTTGAAATTTATCTTGAAGTTACCAAATTTAGGTGCAATAGTCCCGCATTTATCAAATTCAAGAATGAATTGCAATCTGGTCATGGCTGGGCTACACACCAAACACACATTCTCCTTCCGAAGAAAAAAAGCACAGACATTCTCCCCACGTATGGCGAGCGAGTCTGACCCTTAGATAAACCTCGGGATGGGAATGGGCCGACCCGGCCCTGGCCTTGGACCCGGCCCTCATGGCCCCAAGGCCAATTTGAGAAGCCACGGGTCAACCCATATAAAGAATAGTCAATGGCCTTGATTTACATTGTCTTGTGCACAAATGAGATGTTAAAATTAGACGCACTTTAATGGAATCTAACTAGTGTAAGAATTAATAAGATATTTAATACATGGTAATAGGAAAAAATTAAGCCGTCTACTTGTGAATTTGTACATGCGCATTTTGATGAAACATATCAAGACAAATTTCTTGTTCATATATGCGAGCGCGTTCGCCAAAAATTATACAACTGATTGCGTTGTAAAATCGGCTCTTACGACAACGTTGGCGGGATGAAGACTGCGGTTGTTGTGAGCTTAAGGCGGGCCGGCCCTGCTGACCCAACGGGTCAATCGGTGCCGGCCCTGTTGACCCAAATTTTGTTTGAGGCCGACCCACGTGACCCGGCGGGCCGACCCGGCCCATTCCCATCCTGAGATAAACCTGGTTGGGCCCCTTGAAATATAGGCCGAGCAAGATTGGCAAGGTGTGAAGTGAGTAGGCAAAACGCCCGAGCGGAGGAAAATATCACACACATCCCCACGTGAGATTGGTTGAACACATCTGTTTATATTCCTTTGTGCACGTCTTTGTCGCCACTCATCGCTGAGTCAGAGCCGTGAGGAGTTGATGTATCATGGCTTGGCGCCCTGGTTGGCGTCGACATACAACAACCAATGTATCGCCCCGTCACCACCAAGTAGGCCGTGGCTCGTTGAGTATGCAGCAGCAGCCAACAGCTATGGCGTATGAGGGACAGTGGTATCCCCAGCCTATCAGGGTTCAAGTTCTGGTGCTCGCATTATTTTTAAATTTATTTCAGGATTTTCGACGATGCGCTTTTAATGGGAGGAGACGTTCCCGTCGATAACGAGGCGTCTATGGTGACTTCGTAAATTTCAAGATGACATGCCGGCTCAGTCTCTCGGAGGTGCTCATAGGAGTAGAGTGTGCATGTGTGCGTTCATAGGGATGAGTGCATGCGCGTATGTATGAGCGTTTGCGTTTGTACTGATGTTAAAAAAAAAGCAGCCAACGGCTATCGTGCACGGGAACGCCTCTTTTTTGTTCCTGGAAGCTGTCCTACGAAAATTAGCAAGCCCAGTACTCCAAGGTTCGTTGTGAGCAGTCGACACCGAATGCTTCCGAAAAAATATCACGGTGCGTGTCAGCAATGTGTAGGTTCACTCTATGAAAGAGAGAAAATGTTGATCTTCTCCCGATGTTTGCGTATTCCGATGATGCGTACGTCCAATGCGTCAGCGTTACTCGAGCAAGCCGCACAAACAAATTGCTCGCAGATCTCGAGAAAAGCTGCCCCCCAGGACGAGGCCTGCCTGCCGGCCTAGCTCACCAAAAAGAACGGTGGACTCCGAAGCGGCCAACGGAATCTTGAGCCGGGCAACGCCAACTGCAACTGCAACTGGGTGGTGCTTCCCCCTCGATACGAAACGTGCACGATCCCCGAGCGAGCTAAACAAACCCGGCGTGCAAGTAGCAACCCCTCCGTTCAATAAACAGCTCATTTCCCATTTTTCTCCAGCAGCGTCCTTCACCATGAAGACTGCAAATGGCTGCACGCATTGCTTGCAGCTGCCGCTAGCTGGTGCGTGACCAGGGCGTCCGGTTGAGCGCCCGCCGAGCGCAGACAAGATGTGCAAGTGTGGGCGCGAGTCCACTGTTCACAAGCTGCTACCGTGGCGTGCATGCACCATCGCACGGATGCACCACACCTCAAGATTCCCACCCGTATGACACTAACTTAGAGGGGACCTCAAATTATTTTTCTGTTGATTTTTTTCTTCATTTATTATGTTTGAAAAAGAATCACATACAGATACAGTACAGTGCACGATAGGCATTGATGTCTATTATTAGCGCGGCCAGGCATGTGGGGCACCTGTCTCGTATGTTGGAGAAAAGCCTGGCGCGATAATTATCATCACCAAGCATTAGCACTAGTTTAAGCAAAGTTGCCTGGTTTTATACTGATACAAGTACAGGCAGAATACATTGGCGCCCAAGTCTCCGACTAGAGGATGCACGACGAATTCTTCTGCAATGATTATGGACGCCAATACTGATCTACTCCGCTCTTTTGCTGCCTTGAGTATTGACGTTTCCGAAGGACGATATGGTTCTCCTGCTAGTACAGACTGACGGATTTTAAATTGGCTGTAGAATGACGACTTCTATAGACCTCTGTCTTCTCTCAGCTTTTAAAAACCGAGTTGAACAACATTACAAAAGCTTCTCGAATTCAGGAAACCTTTTTTACAAACCTTGTTACCGACTTACTACCTTTTTGACTAGTTTTGAAAAAATGGCGCACTTGGATCAACAGGGACGTTCAAAGGGCGATGTCTGCTCTTTCATCATTGGGGGCCTAGGTCGACCTCTTCACGGACATGGCACGACCGCCGTCGTTTTCGTCTCGGTGGAGCCGGGAGAGCGCATGCGTGTCCCACGTCCACCATGAAAGCCAACCACTGCACTCCACCGTGGCCCATGCGCGAATAAACAAGCCGCCGAACCGCTCCAATACCCATGGCTACCCCCGCCCCGGCCGTCCGGACTCCGGCGCGCGGTATCGCCCGACCCGTGGGCGCACCGGACCACAGTTTCCCGACGGCCTTGCCGTGTCCGTCCCCGCGCACCATATATACCCAGCCTTTCCCCTTCCGCTTCACCCACCCAACTCATTCGCCCGCTCTCCTCTTCCTCCCTCTGCCCGCACAAAAAGCAGCAAGCTCTGCTCAGCATTTTGCTCCAAAGAAACCTACACACGCATACCATGGCGGCATCAGCGGCCTGCTCCTTCTTCTTCTTCGATGCCGAGCCGCTCGGCGAGCCCGGCATGCCGGCGCAGGACGCGTGCGCGCTCTGCACCAAGCCGTTCGCGCGCGACAGCGACATCTTCATGTACAAGGGCGACACGCCCTTCTGCAGCGAGGAGTGCCGCGACGAGCAGATGCAGCTCGACGCCATCGCCGCGAGGCAGGCCGCCCGGAGGCAGCAGCGGTTCTCGTCGGGGACGGAGGCCCGAAGCGGGCACCAGGAGTCCAGGAAGGTGTCCGTCGCAAGCTAGCCGGCGAAGCGAGCTCGGCTTGAATCAACGGGATCCCAAGAATCGCCGATCTGGCGAGACCAAGGAGATTGATCTCTCTCTTTTTGTCTCGCCTGAGCCGGAGAAGCAGTGAAGGATCTGAGAAAGCTCATGCTGAGGCTCCGGCCATCTGGGTCGCCCGCTGGACGCATCCTTCTCCCGGCTCCTTTTTGCCTCTGTGTGCGTGTTTGTTTGAGGCTTTTGAGCCGCGGTTGTCGCAACACCATACCATATGTAAATCGAAACCATCTGGAAATCCCTATTTCGACACAAAATTTTGCACAAAGATCATGACTTGTCTGAGCTTTCGTTTTCCGATCACCGTTCATCTTTCGATGGATCCTTTGCACCCTGAAACCTCGCCAGACAAGTACTCCTAGCTTGAACGAGACTATATGTAAATCGAAACCATCTGGAAATCCCTGTTTCAACACAAATTTCTGCCCAAAGATCATGGCTTGTCTGAGCTTTACGTTTTCCGATCACCCTTTATCTTTTGTCGATCATTCATGCATGTGCCTTAACGTTAACCGAGTATTCGTAGAGCATCTAGTTGCGTTAGTGCACGCTACAGCAAAAGGTGGGAATATAGACATGAAAAAGGATTCGTTAAGCATTAACTTTACTTTTGTGTTGTCGTTGATTTAACGAATTTTCTCGTGCTCCTCCTGTAGTCAAGAATCAAGATGGGAGAGGTTTAACTCCATGTTCGCCTGCCCATGCACGAATATTACTAGTACTGCCTTTGCCGTTCCACAGGCCGATGACCGTGGAACGAATTGTACTGCAGAGGGGGTAAATGAAAATAGAAGACGACATAGATATTCGTTATACATTCACGTTATTTTCTGTTGTTGATCCGCTAGATCATTAATGAGATGATTTAACGATTTTCCTTGATCCGCTAGATCATGATGATAGGGATTGAACTCCACTTTGACTGGGCATGCACGAACGGGAGTAACTAATCTATTTTTCGTCTAGAGTATTGTATCCTCTGACGACCAATTCATGTTCTGTTAGTAAATTCTTGAAGCAAAACAAAAAAGAAACACCAGAAATCACATTCCCATTTAAAAAGTTGCACGCAAACTCTACATGCTATAGTTGTTCATTTGCTTTTTTTTTTGAAGCCTAGTTCATTTGCATCGCAACCACACATACAGTTCTAGGTAACCGTTGTCTGGTTGAAATACTAGTATAGGGTCTGCACTCTCCACCATTGCAAGTCTGATGACCGTGGAACCAGATGTTATTTTTTCCACCAGAAATCATATTCCTATTTAAAAAGTTGCAAAAATCCTCTACATGATGCTAGTAGTTTATTTGGTTTGCAAGCACACATACAGTTCGAGCTAACCGTTGTCAGATTGAAATACTATAGTATATGTAGGGTCTGCACCGTTGCAAGCAACCCTCGAGGCAACGATCGGTCCCGGAGGAGGCACGTCACGTCCTGGCTGGATCCGACGGACGCATGTCATGTATCCGGCATGTGTCAGAGCCAGACCACCGATGCGTGCGTGCGTGGCAGCGCACGGACGGGCACCGCCCACGCCCACGCCTCACTCGTGCCCCCCGGCCGCTCCGTTGCCGGCACCCGTCCCGTGTGGCCAACGTCGACCGCGTTGGCCGCGCGCGTGCTTCCAAGCAAAATCCTTGGTGAAAACGTCAGCATTTGTTTACTGCTGCTGCTACTGGCCAAGTAGCCAACAAAGCAACCGTGCTTGGGCGTGAAGTTTCGTGAGTATAAAAATTCAGGCACGAATCTCAACGAAGCGAAAGCTAGCTGTGCCTGCTTCCCGGAAAGAGGCCTCGCCGTCACAGCGAGATGCCATTGGCTCCCCGATTCTCTATGCTCCAAGGGGCCGCTGCTGCTCACGAGGGCGGCTATGTAGTAGTAGTAAATTATCAACGTCCAAATCGCAGTGCTGGTGCTAATTAAACCTTCCTGCTCACAGATATGATTCGACGACCCACAGAGCCAAAGGTGGTCCCCGTCTGGCCTACCCGATTCTTGAGCCGTGCAGGGTGTAGGTGCAGGTGCGTCTCCCCCAAGCCAAAGCACATCCACGGAGTACGGCCCTGCTCCCCACGCGAGGCCTGCCACGCCCTCCGAGCTTAAACAACCGCCCTGCCTCCGTAAAGCGCAAGCCTCTTTCCGACGATCATACCATACGTGTTGCACGTAGGTAGGTGCTGCGTAAGTACAAAGTACAAACGGGAATCTGCGAAGGCGTCTTGTCAGTCGTGAAGCGGTTCCCAATGCGGGTGCTACGTATGCTACATGGCGTGCACAGTGCACCAACACGAGCCATGATTCCCGTCCAGGGAAAGCAAAAGCTAGCCGAGGGAGCTATGTAGTAGTAGCTTATTATTCCTGGTCCATGGCATGGAGACTGTTTCATTGCGTGCCTAACCATGTGGGTCAGTGGGCGTGTGTTGCCTTCTCATAGGCTGGCGAGAAAGGCTAACCCATGATTACTTTCACTAGTGTAGTATCGAGGTTGCTTTAGACTAACCAAGTGCTTAGAGGCCGCCTAATGTACGATTAGATTCGAGCGCACATGATCGATCACTCCATCCATTCCCATCCAGGTACACCGAATGTGGTCCGCTAACCACCGTAGGCGTGGGCATAGAGCTGCAATTCCTCGATCGACCTACAAAATTATTTGGGACGTGCATCTCTTAATTTGTCTGAACAACGTACGTATGAACTGGCTATTTTTTTTATTTGAAAGTTTCAGCTGGGTATGAATATGTCAATGCTAAGTTGGTAACAACGCGACGACAGACAATGAGAAACGAATTCCTTTCATGTTGATTTTTGGTGGTTGAATAGCTGAGGCACTGGATCCACGCTCCATGGTGTCTGCTACAATTTCTTTCATGTTGATGTTGGGTGGTTGAGAGTTGAGACGCTGAATTCACGGTTTCAGGGAGAATTTTCTGAGAATTTTAAACGCGGAAATTCTACAGGTGGCCTGCCGTCCGGGTAGACTTCCATTCCTTCTTCCAGCGGCTATCAGGAATCTGGGATCACCCATTCCCATTTGTTTTCCCTAGAAGGATCTTTATTGGCGACACTTGGATTCCCTTGAGTATTTCATTTTTGCGTGTTAGTACAGGATCAGACGAGATATACTTAACAATCAAGGTTAGTTTCCGTATACTTAACAATCGTGTCACAATTTTTTTTGTGCGAATCTACGTCGTGCCATACTTGTGTGACTGATATACTTGTACGAAAGGTTCTTATTCTTTTCTACACGTCTGTAGAGAATACATATACATTAAGGCCTCGTTCGGCAATGCGCCGGCTCCTTGAAATCCGCGGATCTGCGGAGCATCGTTTCGCCCGCTCCAAGACTTTTCGCTGCAGCTCCGTCCGCTCCCGGAGCAGAGCAGCGGAGCGGATGGACACCGAACAGGGCCTAAGGTTCCTTTCTGCCCGATTTAAGAATCTCTAGCTGGGTCATGCATGACTCAGCCGAACATGCATTTTTTTTTTGTGTTCCTTCTGCTATCCTCTTTTGTTGGAGACTAATCTAGTGAACGGCAATCGAATAATCAGTGCAGTTGCCTACAAAAAAAAAAAGAATAACCAGTGCAGTTTTCGTGTCGAATAATCAGGTGAGTAAATTCAGTCAGCTGACCCGGGCAAGTCAAGCGTGACTGTACTCAGAGTGCAATTATTTTTGTCACGTCAGGACGCTATATTTGACCGATGAAAATGGGCTGCTGCTTTCAGCGTCATTGAACCGTTGATCTCTCGTATATTTTACCCCTATCGAGTAAGAAATGGTCCGTTACATTTGACTTTTTCTTCATCTGTTCCCCCTAGCAAGGTTTTCTCCTGTTTCAATTTACATACAGTCTTACTAAGTGTGCGCTAGATCAAATGTTAAAAGCAGCTTCAAACGCTGATAATTCTTTTCTGTATCAGAATTCAGACAAGAGCAACATGGGCCACGGGGGCTATGAACGAGCTAGCCAGCCGGGCCCTGCAGCAAAAACCTCCACCCAATGTCGACACTCTGCATTTGGCACATCAGAGGGGCACTTTTTCCTGTGGCGAGCGTGAATCTCCAGTGATTTCTGATGAAAAGCGCCTGCAATATGAACAAGGTAACAGTGAAAACAGAAGAAGAAAAAGGGAAGCCACACCCAAGATCGATACAGCGTGTTGTGCCCACCGGGCTTCGTCGCGGCCGAAAACGACGACGGTGGGAGTGGCAACAAAATACGTACAGAAAATATTAAGGGAGCAGAAGAATTGGTGGTACTCCGTTTAAAAAAAAGAAATAAATTAAGCAGCCGTTCATTGATTAGCTGAGAGAAGAGCATCTATAACTGGATTTAGCAAATCTGGTTCCTTAAACGTCCGCGGACGCGCTCGGTGAGTGATCGGGCTGTTTGTTTTGAGCCCCTATTTGTTCGTCCATGCAGTCACACTCTTCATTGTTTCCCTTATATGTCCGGTAATTTGCACGTGATTGGTGCTTGAGACGAGAGAAAGAAGAGAATTGAATATAGAAAGTGGTCCTGGGTGGGCCGTGTCCTATCCTCATATCCTCCCTATATTTGTCCTCAATACGAGGGTTCGCGGACAGCCCAGACATATAGGAATGATATGAGGGGTCTTGTTGGGTCACTTTTTTCCTTTTCTCTCACGTCCGGTCACTGACCGAGCGCTTCCGGAGACGTCTGAGGAGAATTTGAGGATGCCTGCTGTAGATGTTCAAAGCGAGAGAGCCCCGCAAAATAAAAGGATTAAGCGAGAGCGAAATTGAACAAAGCGGCTATACCACCTACTGCTACTAACTCGCCGCCTCCCCACATTAAGCTAGTACTTGTTGTTTCACCAGGAGCTGTTATGGTAGGCGCAGTACGAAGAATATTTTGCACCCATTGAGCAAAAATAGGTTGTAATTGTATGGCGGTATCCGAAACATATCTTTTGAACTAAACCACTCATGATATCATCATGAATGTACAAGCGAAAACTGTGAAAACATATAAATATATGTACTCAGTAAGGGTGGGATATGATTACATTTGAGTGAGAAGTAATATGGATCTCACAGGGAGTACTATGATTTAATATCCACGAATAATTGAGATCATTAACATGGAAACCTAACCCAACTTATTATTGTAGGTGGCTGATGATCCGGAGCTGTCACCGATTTTTGGTTTTTAATGTTGGGAATGGGTGCTTCCGGTTGCTACTGCTTGATATTAGGGAGTAGATCGTGAGTGCTTCTTTTTCTATGCGAAAGGTACCATCCATTGTATTGGGTGTCGAAGAAAGCGACCTCTTGACACATGCCATACCGTATCTCAAAGAAAGGTGGCGTTTGGGAGTTAAAAAAAAATGGTGAAGTTTGGCAGAAAGAGCCATGGCATTTACACATATATGTTGATGTCCTCCATATATGTTGATGTCTTATCTCAAATTTTGGGAATCCAAAATAAGGCAAGCAAAAAATATATTTTAATTTCATTTGGCTCCGGTTCAAATTACGAGTTTACTCACTATCCAAAGAACAAAACTCCCCATCTCAATATCCTGTCTGATTTGATATTGCTCCTCTATTTAATTCTTGGAGCCAATATCTACATCTAAACTTATATCTTGTTTCTTTTTTGAGTTCTAAAATATTTTGTCCTCGATGGTAATTAATTTAGTTAAATCCCAGTCATCAGAATTGTAATCCAAAGATGAATTTACTTCATTTATGTTGTCAGCAGATCCATAATATTTCATGTTTATAACAAAGAGTATATGCAAAATATCTCAGGTTAGAAGCTACTCCAAAATATCTCATGTTTTTTGGGATCAAAACAACTATCATTAATCAATGGAAAACAATTGTTTATAATCCTTTGCCAGGGAATATATCGGGTACTCTGGGATGTTGTCGGCAAGCGCAGCAGCTTCGAGGGAATGGATGTTGCATTCCCTCCTAATAACCTTAATGGAAACAACATAAAATATTTCATGTTTCTAACTAAGACTATACACAAATACCTCAAGTTTCTAACAAAGAGTGTATGCAAAAAATCACATGTTGAAGTTCTACAACTGTATACCATTCAAATTATTTCAATAGGTTGATGGTTACATAATTTGTGGCTACATAATCATGTATGTGTTTAGAGGCCACTCGTGGAGTTTATCTATATTGTTTTTCTTCAACTACGAGTGCTATACAACTCCTGTCCTATTTTGAAATGGCAGTTTGTCCAGAAAGATGTGCCAAGATAAGACACATGTTATGGGTTACAAAATATACTACATAAAACCTCCATTTCAAAATTGGTGACGCTTTCAATAACTTGCACCTGACTGCTCGATTTTTGACTATGTATATAAAAATATATTACCAAAAAAATCGAAAGAAAATAACATGTGGCGAAAGTTATTTCTTTGTTGCTTTCACCTTTAAATTTGCAAGCATATATACTACACAAAATAGTGGTAACGTTTTTATCTTAGATGTGTTGTCCAAGTCTAGAGCTTTATGTATTTCAAAAGAGGATGTGATTAAGAGAGAAATATCTAAAAGAAGTAATTTAAATAGTTCTCTTTTTAATTTTGTCCAACCTATCAATGAAAATAATAATCGTTCTTTCACTTCATTAAGAAAACATAATTTTCAAAGGCCTCAGAACATATCATCCGCAATTGCTTCACTAAACTCTTGATCATTATTTCAAAAACATAATATAGATACATACTTTTTTTCCGTACAATACCAATAACTGACAGTACAAGTGTTCGCATATCAATCTAACGCCACTTGAAAATTGCAGTCTAGCTCTCGAAATTTATATTTGATCTAAGAACCTGTACTAGTGGAACATATGTTCACTAATACAGTACTCTTCAAAAATTATAATGATCATTTGCCGATATATTAAAAAACTAATATGTTACATCCACATATGATATTTTATTAAGCATAATATTTGCAGTTGTACTAAGACCATATTATTTCATTTCAGTTTTTTTTTTTGGAAAAGGAGGATATTTCGTTTCAGATAACATGAATATCCATAAAAGAAAAAATTCTAGTATTCTTGAACACTTCGCATTTTGAATGTAAAATCCTGACACTTTGAACTGACGAGATGCCCTTGCGTTTGCCAGGGCCACTTTGCTAGTTTCACATTAAAAAACAAAGGACAAACTTGGGGAACTTTTTCTTGCAACTTGGGGAATTGGCTCTATAGCTAAAGCCACACGCTCATGAGTCATGAACTGTCCTGTATTTCCACGTCCATCCGCACGCACCAGAGCACCATATATACCGGAGCCTTCCCCTCCCCTGCACCCAACTCGCTCGCTTCCCTCTTCCTCTGTCTCCCTTCCCCCCACACCGAAAGCAGCAGGCAAGCGCACCACCATTCTACGCTCTGCTCAGCTTTGCTCGAAACTCGCCTCCACACACGCCCACAATGGCGGCTTCAGTAGCTTGCTCCTTCTTCTTTGACGCGGAGCTGCTCGCCGAGCCCGGCTTGCCCGCGCTGGACGCGTGCGCGCTCTGCGCCAAGCCGCTGGCGCGCGACAGCGACATCTTCATGTACAAGGGCGACACGCCCTTCTGCAGCGAGGAGTGCCGCGACGAGCAGATGCAGCTCGACGCCATCTCCGCCAGGCAGGCCGCCCGGAGGCAGCAGCGGTTCTCGTCGGGAACGGAGGCCCGGCGCGGGCACCAGGAGTCCAGGAAGGTGTCCGTCGCGAGCTAGCCGGCTAGGCTCGTCGCCTAGTAGAGTAGAGCCCGGCTTGAATCAATGGGATCTCAAGAATCACCGATCTGGCGAGACGAAGGAGACAGATATCTCCGGTTTGTCTCGCCTGAACCGGAGAAGCAATGAAGGATCTGAAAAAGTTCATGTGCTGAGGCTCCGGCCATCTGGGTCGCCCGCTGGACGCATGTTTGTTTGAGGCTTTTGAGCCGCGCTTGGTGCAGCACCATAAATCGGAACCACTTTGAATCCATGTTTGGACACAATTTTTTGCCCACAGATCATGACTTGTCTGAGCTTTGCATTTTCCGTTTTCCGATCACCGTTCATCTCTAAATCGATCATACGCCTTAAGGGAAATCGAGTATTCGTAGAGCATCTAGGCGCTGCACCATGAAATCTCGCCAGACTAACACAGGTTAGGCGCGCAGACACCGCTTGAATGAGAGTATGTATGTCGATCTGTTATGAATCAAACGTCCGTGCAAAATTCCTCGGTTAATCATGTAGACAGGGGATGGACTTGCACAAGACTTGAGAAGATTCCAACTTTAGTTAAGTTAGTGCACGCCACAGCAAAAGGTGGAAAGAAGGCATGAGAAGAGATTCGTTAAGCATTCACTTCACTTTGTCCGGAAATCGTAATACATGTGTGAATACATAGACCAACACCTGTCCCTAGTAAGCCTCTAGTTGACTAGCTCGTTGATCAACAGATAGTCATGGTTTCCTGACTATGGACATTGGATGTCATTGATAACGGGATCACATCATTAGGAGAATGATGTGATGGACAAGACCCAATCCTAAGCATAGCATAAAAGATCGTGTAGTTTCGTTTGCTAGAGCTTTTCCAATGTCAAGTATCTTTTCCTTAGACCATGAGATCGTGCAACTCCCGGATACCGTAGGAGTGCTTTGGGTGTGCCAAACGTCACAACGTAACTGGGTGACTATAAAGGTGCATTACGGGTATCTCCGAAAGTGTCTGTTGGGTTGGCACGGATCGAGACTGGGATTTGTCACTCCGTGTGACGGAGAGGTATCTCTGGGCCCACTCGGTAATGCATCATCATAATGAGCTCAATGTGACTAAGGCGTTAGTCACGGGATCATGCATTGCGGTACGAGTAAAGAGACTTGCCGGTAACGAGATTGAACAAGGTATTGGGATACCGACGATCGAATCTCGGGCAAGTAACATACCGTTTGACAAAGGGAATTGTATACGGATTGATTGAATCCTCGACACCGTGGTTCATCCGATGAGATCATCGTGGAACATGTGGGAGCCAACATGGGTATCCAGATCCCGCTGTTGGTTATTGACCGGAGAGGCGTCTCGGTCATGTCTGCATGTCTCCCGAACCCGTAGGGTCTACACACTTAAGGTCCGGTGACGCTAGGGTTGTAGAGATATATGTATGCGGAAACCCGAAAGTTTTTCGGAGTCCCGGATGAGATCCCGGACGTCACGAGAGGTTCCGGAATGATCCGGAGGTGAAGAATTATATATAGGAAGTCAAGTTTCGGCCACCGGGAAAGTTTCGAGGGTTACCGGTATTGTACCGGGACCACCGGAAGGGTCCCGGGGGTCCACCGGGTGGGGCCACCTATCCCGGAGGGCCTCATGGGCTAAAACTGGAAGGGAACCAGCCCCTAGTGGGCTGGGCGCCCCCCATGGGCCTCCCCCCATGCGCCTAGGGTTGGGAACCCTAGGGTGGGGGGACTTCCCCCTTGCCTTGGGGGGCAAGGCAACCCCTTTCCACCCCTTGGCCGCCGCCCCCCAACCCTAGATGGGTTTTGGCCGCCCCCCCTCCCAAGGGGGCCTATATAAAGGGGGGGGAGGGAGGGCAGCAACACACAGCCTTGGGCGCCTCCCTCCTCCCCTGCAACACCTCTCTCTCTCGCAGAAGCTTGGCGAAGCCCTGCCGGAGACCCGCTACATCCACCACCACGCCGTCGTGCTGCTGGATCTCCATCAACCTCTCCTTCCCCCTTACTGGATCAAGAAGGAGGAGACGTCGCTGCACCGTACGTGTGTTGAACGCGGAGGTGCCGTCCGTTCGGCACTCGGTCATCGGTGATTTGGATCACGGCGAGTACGACTCCGTCATCCACGTTCATTGGAACGCTTCCGCTCGCGATCTACAAGGGTATGTAGATGCACTCCTTTCCCCTCGTTGCTAGTAGACTCCATAGATGCATCTTGGTGAGCGTAGGAAAATTTTAAATTATGCTACGATTCCCAACAGTGGCATCATGAGCCAGGTCTATGCGTAGTTACTATGCACAAGTAGAACACAAAGCAGTTGTGGGCGTTGAGTTTGCCAATTCTTCTTGCCGCTACTAGTCTTTTCTTGTTTCGGCGGCATTGTAGGATGAAGCGGCCCGGACCGACCTTACACGTACACTTACGTGAGACAGGTTCCACCGACTGACATGCACAAGTTGCATAAGGTGGCTAGCGGGTGTCTGTCTCTCCTACTTTAGTCGGAACGGATTCGATGAAAAGGGTCCTTATGAAGGGTAAATAGAAATTGGCAAATCACGTTGTGGTCATACGTAGGTAAGAAACGTTCTTGCTAGAAACCTACAAACCACGTAAAAAACTTGCAACAACAATTAGAGGACGTCTAACTTGTTTTTGCAGCAAGTGCTATGTGATGTGATATGGCCAGAAGATGTGATGAATGATATATGTGATGTATGAGATTGATCATATTCTTGTAATAGGAATCATGACTTGCATGTCGATAAGTATGACAACCGGCAGGAGCCATAGGAGTTGTCTTTATTATTTTGCATGACCTGCGTGTCATTGAATAACGCCATGTAAATTACTTTACTTTGTTGCTAAACGCGTTAGCCATAGAAGTAGAAGTAATCGTTGGCGTGACGACTTCAAGAAGACACAATGATGGAGATCATGATGATGGAGATCATGGTGTCATGCCGGTGACGAAGATGATCATGGTGCCCCGAAGATGGAGATCAAAGGAGCACGATGATATTGGCCATATCATGTCACTATTTGATTGCATGTGATGTTTATCATGTTTTTGCATCTTATTTGCTTAGAACGACGGTAGTAAGTAAGATGATCCCTTATAATAATTTCAAGAAAGTGTTCACCCTAACTGTGCACCGTTGCGAAGGTTCGTTGTTTCGAAGCACCACGTGATGATCGGGTGTGATAGATTCTAACGTTCGAATACAACGGGTGTTGACGAGCCTAGCATGTACAGGCATGGCCTCGGAACACACGCAATACACTTAGGTTGACTTGACGAGCCTAGCATGTACAGACATGGCCTCGGAACACGGAGGACCGAAAGGTCGAGCATGAGTCGTATAGAAGATACGATCAACATGGAGATGTTCACCGATCTTGACTAGTCCTTCTCACGTGATGATCGGACATGGCCTAGTTAAACTCGGATCATGTTTCACTTAGATGACTAGAGGGATGTCTATCTGAGTGGGAGTTCATAATCAGATGAACTTCATTATCATGAACATAGTCAAATAGGTATTTGCAAATTATGTCATAGCTTGCGCTTTAGTTCTACTGGTTAAGATATGTTCCTAGAGAAAATTTAGTTGAAAGTTGGTAGTAGCAATTATGCGGACTGGGTCCGTAAACTGAGG
Source organism: Aegilops tauschii subsp. strangulata (assembly GCF_002575655.3). Lineage (NCBI taxonomy): Eukaryota > Viridiplantae > Streptophyta > Magnoliopsida > Poales > Poaceae > Aegilops > Aegilops tauschii. The sequence goes on from NC_053036.3 coordinate 563,489,276, forward strand.
ATTGTCCTCATTGCTGCACAGAAGGCTTATGTCCTTAATGCACCGCTCGGTGTGCTGAACCTCAGCGTCGTCTGTAGATGTTACGAAACATCTGACATACACGTTTTGATGACTACGTGATAGTTCAGTGCGGTTTAGAATTGTGGCACCAAAGACGTTTTTGAAACGTCGCAGAACATGTGAGATGTTCCGAAGACTGAAATTGGGATTTCATACTAGTGCCCACGTCAAGAGGTATGAGACCTCTGACAAGTTTCTTAAGCCTGCAAACTAAGGGAGAAAAGCTCAATCGTTGAGCGTGTGCTCAGATTGTCTGAGTGCCACAATCGCTTGAATCGAGTGGGAGTTAATCTCCCAGATGAGATAGTGATAGTTCTCCATAGTCACTGCCACCAAGCTAGTAGAGCTTCGTGATGAACTATAACATATCAAGGATAATTATGATGATACTTGAGCTATTCGCGATGTTTGACACCGCGAGAGTAGAAATCAAGAAGGAGCATCAATTGTTGATGGTTAGTAAAACCACTAGTTTAAGAAGGGCAAGGGCAAAAGGGATACTTCATGAAACAGCAAGTCGTTTGCTGCTCTAGTGAAGAATCCCAAGGTTGAACCCAAACCCGAGACTAAGTGCTTCTGTAATGAGAGGAACGGTCACTGAAGCAGTACTACCCTAGATACTTGGTAGATGAGAAGGCAGGCAAGGTCGACAGAAGTATATTGGATATACGTTATATGAATGTGTACTTTACTAGTACTCCTAGCAGCACCACGGTATTAGATACTGGTTCGGTTGCTAAGTGTTAGTAACTCGAAATAAAAGCTGCGGAATAAATGGAGACTAGCTAAAGGTGAGATGACGATATGTGTTGGAAGTGTTTCCAAGGTTGATGTGATCAAGCATCGCATGCTCCCTCTACCATCGAGATTTGGTGTTTGCGTTGAACATGATTGGATTATGTTTACCGCAAAACGGTTATTCATTTAAGGAGAATAATGGTTACTCTGTTTATTTGAATAATACCTTCAATGGTCTTGCACCTAAAATGAATCTCGATCGCAGTGATACACATGTTCGTGACAAAAGATATAAAATAGTAATGATAGTACCACATACTTGTGGCACTGCCATTTGAGTCATATTGGTATAGAACGCATGAAGAAGCTCCATGTAGATGGATTTTTGGACTCAGTCCTTTTTGAAAAGATTGAGACATGCAAACCATGTCTATTGGTATATATGCATGAAGAAACTCCATGCAGATGGATCGTTTGGTCTCACTTGATTTTGAATCACTTGAGACATGCAAATCATACCACATGGGCAAGATGACTGAAAGTCCTCGTTTTCAGTAAGATGGAACAAGAGAGCAACTTATTGGAAGTAATACATTTTGATGTATGCAGTCCAATGAGTGCTGAGGCATGCAGTGGATATTGTTATGTTCTTACTTCACAGATGGTTTGAGTAGATGCTGTGTGTATTTGCTTGATGAAACACAAGTCTGAATTATTGAAAGGTTCAAGTAATTTCAGAGTGAAGTTGAAGATCGTCGTGACAAGAGGATAAAATGTCTGTGATATGATCATAGAGATGAGTATCTGAGTTACGAGTTTGGCACACAATTAAGACATTGTGGAAAGTGTTTCACAATTAATACCGCCTGGAACACCATAGTGTGATGGTGTGTCCGAACATCATAACTGCACCCTATTGGATATGGTGCATACCATGATGTTTCTTATCAAATTACCACTATCGTTTATGGGTTAGGCATTAGAGACAACCGCATTCACTTTAAAAGGGGCACCACGCAATTCCGTTGAGACGACACCGTTTATAGAAACCTAAGTTGTCGTTTCTTAAAAGTTTGGGGCTGCGATGCTTATGTGAAAAAGTTTCAGGCTGATAAGCTCGAACCCAAAGCGGATAAATGCATCTTCATAGAATACCCAAAAACAGTTGGGTATACCTCCTATTTCAGATCTGGAAGCAAAAGTAATTGCTTCTAGAAACGAGTCCTTTCTCGAGGAAAAGTTTCTCTCGAAAGAATTGAGTGGGAGGATGGTGGAGCCTTGATAAGGTTATTGAACCGTCGCTTCAACTAGTATGTAGCAGGGCACAGGAAGTTGTTCCTGTGGCACCTACACCAATTGAAGTGGAAGCTTATGATGGTGATCATGAAACTTCGGATCAAGTCACTACCAAACCTCGTAGGACGACGAGGATGCGCACTACTTCAGAGTAATGCGTGATCCTGCCTTGGAAGTCATGTTGCTAGACAACTATGAACCTACGAGCTATGGAGAAGCGATGGTGGGCCCATATTCCGACGAATGGCTCGAGGCCATGAAATCCGAGATAGAATCCATGTATCAGAACAAAGCATGAACTTTGGTGAACTTGCCCGATGATCGGCAAGCTATTGAGATAAATGGATCTTTAAGAAGAAGACGGGCATGGACGGTAATGTTACCGTCTATGAAGCTCGACTTGTGGCAAAGAGTATTTTCACAAGTTCAAGGAGTTGACTACAATGAGTTTTTTTCTCATCCGTAGCGATGCTTAGGTCCGTCGGAATCATGTTAGCATTAGCTACATTTATGAAATCTGGCAGATGGATGTCAAAACAAGTTTCCTTACCAGTTTTTCGTGAGGAAAGGTTGTATGTGATACAATCAGAAAGGTTTTGTCGATCCTAAGGATGCTAAAAGGTATGCTAGCTCCAGCGATCCTTCCATGGATTAGAGCAAGCATCTCGGAGTCAGAATATACGCTTTGATGGGGTGATCAAAGTTTTTGGGTTTATACAAAGTTTGTTAGAAACTTGTATTTACAATAAAGTGAGTGGGAGCGCTACAACATTTCTGATAAGTATATGTGAATGACATATTGTTGATCCGAAATGATGTAAAATTTCTGAAAAGCATAAAGGGTTGTTTGAAAGGAGTTTTTTCAAAGGAAGACCTGGATAAAGCTGCTTACATATTGGGCATCAAGATCCATAGAGATAGATCAAGACGCCTGATGATACTTTCAAAAGACAGCACACCTTGACATGATTTTGAAAGAGTTCAAAATAGATCAGCAAAGAAGGAGTTCTTGGCTGTGTTACAAGGTGTGAGTATTGAGTGAGACTCAAGACCTGACCACAGCGGAAGATAGAGAAAGGACGAAGGTCGTCCCCTATGCTTTAGACATAGGTTCTATAGTATGCTATGCTGTGTACCGCACATGTAGTGTGCCTTGCCATGAGTTGGTCAAGAGGGTACAATGGTGATCCGGGAAAGGATCTCATGACAGCGGTCAAACTTATCCTTAGTACCTAGTGGATTAAGGAATTTTCTCGATTATGGAGGTGGAAAGGAGTTCGTCGTAAAGGGTTACGTCGATGCGAACTTTGACACTAATCCGGATGACTCTGAGTAGTAAACCGGATTCGTATAGTAGAGCAATTATTTGAAATGGCTCCAAATAGCGCGTGGTAGCATCCACAAGATGACATAGATATTCGTAAAGCACACGGTTCTGAAAGGTTCAGACCCGTTGACTAATAACCTCTCTCACAAGCATAACATGACCAAACCAGAACACATTGAGTGATAATCACATAGTGATGTGAACTAGATTGTTGACTCTAGTAAACTCTTTAGATGTTGGTCACATGGTGATGTGACCAGTGAGTGTTAATCACATGGTGATGTGAACTAGATTATTGACTCTAGTGCAAGTGGGAGACTGTTGGAAATATGCCCTAGAGGCAATAATAAATGGTTATTATTATATTTCTTTGTTCATGGTAATTGTCTATTATTCATGCTATAATTGTATTGTCCGGAAATCGTAATACATGTGTGAATACATAGACCACAACCTGTCCCTAGTAAGCCTCTAGTTGACTAGCTCGTTGATCAACAGATAGTCATGGTTTCCTGACTATGGACATTGGATGTCATTGATAACGGGATCACATCATTAGGAGAATGATGTGATGGACAAGACCCAATCCTAAGCATAGCATAAAAGATCGTGTAGTTTCGTTTGCTAGAGCTTTTCCAATGTCAAGTATCTTTTCCTTAGACCATGAGATCGTGCAACTCCCGGATACCGTAGGAGTGCTTTGGGTGTGCCAAACGTCACAACGTAACTGGGTGACTATAAAGGTGCATTACGGGTATCTCCGAAAGTGTCTGTTGGGTTGGCACGGATCGAGACTGGGATTTGTCACTCCGTGTGACGGAGAGGTATCTCTGGGCCCACTCGGTAATGCATCATCATAATGAGCTCAATGTGACTAAGGCGTTAGTCACGGGATCATGCATTGCGGTACGAGTAAAGAGACTTGCCGGTAACGAGATTGAACAAGGTATTGGGATACCGACGATCGAATCTCGGGCAAGTAACATACCGTTTGACAAAGGGAATTGTATACGGATTGATTGAATCCTCGACACCGTGGTTCATCCGATGAGATCATCGTGGAACATGTGGGAGCCAACATGGGTATCCAGATCCCGCTGTTGGTTATTGACCGGAGAGGCATCTCGGTCATGTCTGCATGTCTCCCGAACCCGTAGGGTCTACACACTTAAGGTCCGGTGACGCTAGGGTTGTAGAGATATATGTATGCGGAAACCCGAAAGTTTTTCGGAGTCCCGGATGAGATCCCGGACGTCACGAGAGGTTCCGGAATGGTCCGGAGGTGAAGAATTATATATAGGAAGTCAAGTTTCGGCCACCAGGAAAGTTTCGAGGGTTACCGGTATTGTACCGGGACCACCGGAAGGGTCCCGGGGGTCCACCGGGTGGGGCCACCTATCCCGGAGGGCCTCATGGGCTAAAACTGGAAGGGAACCAGCCCCTAGTGGGCTGGGCGCCCCCCATGGGCCTCCCCCCATGCGCCTAGGGTTGGGAACCCTAGGGTGGGGGGACTTCCCCCTTGCCTTGGGGGGCAAGGCAACCCCTTTCCACCCCTTGGCCGCCGCCCCCCAACCCTAGATGGGTTTTGGCCGCCCCCCTCCCAAGGGGGCCTATATAAAGGGGGGGGGGGAGGGAGGGCAGCAACACACAGCCTTGGGCGCCTCCCTCCTCCCATGCAACACCTCTCTCTCTCTCGCAGAAGCTTGGCGAAGCCCTGCCGGAGACCCGCTACATCCACCACCACGCCGTCGTGCTGCTGGATCTCCATCAACCTCTCCTTCCCCCTTGCTGGATCAAGAAGGAGGAGACGTCGCTGCACCGTACGTGTGTTGAACGCGGAGGTGCCGTCCGTTCGGCACTCGGTCATCGGTGATTTGGATCACGGCGAGTACGACTCCGTCATCCACGTTCATTGGAACGCTTCCGCTCGCGATCTACAAGGGTATGTAGATGCACTCCTTTCCCCTCGTTGCTAGTAGACTCCATAGATGCATCTTGGTGAGCGTAGGAAAATTTTAAATTATGCTACGATTCCCAACATCCTAAGCATAGCACAAGATCGTGTAGTTCGTTTGCTAGGTTTTTCCAAATGCCAAGTATCATTTCCTTAGACCATGAGATTGTGCAACTCCCGAATACCATAGGAGTGCTTTGGGTGTGCCAAACGTCACAACGTAACTGGGTGGCTATAAAGGTGCACTACGGGTATCTCCGAAAGTGTCTGTTGGGTTGGCACGAATCGAGACTGGGATTTGTCACTCCGTATGACGGAGAGGTATCTCTGGGACCACTCGGTAATGCATCATCATAATGAGCTCAATGTGACCAAGTGTTTGGTCACGGGATCATGCATTACGGTACGAGTAAAGTGACTTGCCGGTAACGAGATTGAACAAGGTATTGGGATACCGACGATCGAATCTCGGGCAAGTAACATACCGATTGACAAAGGGAATTGTATACGGGATTGATTGAATCCTCGACATTGTGGTTCATCCGATGAGATCATCGTGGAACATGTGGGAGCCAACATGGGTATCCAGATCCCGCTGTTGGTTATTGACCAGAGAGTCGTCTCGGTCATGTCTGCATGTCTCCCGAACCCGTAGGGTCTACACACTTAAGGTTCGGTGACGCTAGGGTTGTAGAGATATTAGTATGCGGAAATACAAAAGTTGTTCGGAGTCCCGGATGAGATCCCGGACGTCACGAGGAGTTCCGGAATGGTCCGGAGGTGAAGAATTATATATAGGAAGTCCAGTTTCGACCACCGGGAAAGTTTCGGGGTCACCGGTATTGTACCGGGACTACCGGAAGGGTCCCGGGGGTCCACCGGGTGGGGCCACCTATCCCGGAGGGCCCCATGGGCTGAAGTGGGGAAGGGAACCAGCCCCTGGTGGGCTGGTGCGCCCCCCTTGGGCTCCCCTGCGCCTAGGGTTGGAAACCCTAGGGGTGGGGGGCGCCCCACTTGACTTGGGGGGCAAGTCCCCCCCTTGGCCGCCGCCCCCCCTTTGAGATGGGATCTCTGGGGGCCGGCGCCCCCCTTGGACCCCTATATAAAGAGGGGGGAGGGAGGGCAGCAACACCCAAGCCCCTGGCGCCTCCCTCTCCCTGCCGTGACACCTCTCCCTCTCGATGAGCTTGGCGAAGCCCTGCCGAGATCCCCGCTACTTCCACCACCACGCCGTCGTGCTGCTGGATCTCCATCAACCTCTCCTCCCCCTTGCTGCATCAAGGAGGAAACGTCTTCCCCAACCGTACATGTGTTGAACGCGGAGGTGTCGTCCGTTCGGCGCTCGGTCATCGGTGATTTGGATCACGACGAGTACGACTCCATCAACCCCGTTCTCTTGAACGCTTCCGCTCGCGATCTACAAGGGTATGTAGATGCACTCTTTCCCCTCTCGTTGCTAGAAGACTCCATAGATTGTTCTTGGTGATGCGTAGAAAATTTTAATTTCTGCAACGATCCCCAACAGTGGCATCATGAGCTAGGTCTATGCGTAGTTTCTATGCACGAGTAGAACACAAACTTGTTGTGGGCGTAGATGTTGTCAATTTTCTTGCCACTACTATTCTTATCTTGTTTCGGCGGCATCGTGGGATGAAGCGGCCCGGACCGACCTTACACGTACGCTTACGTGAGACAGGTTCCACCGACTGACATGCACTAGTTGCATAAGGTGGCTAGCGGGTGTCTGTCTCTCCCACTTTAGTTGGAACGGATTCGATGAAAAGGGTCCTTATGAAGGGTAAATAGAAATTGGCATATCACGTTGTGGTTTTGGCGTAGGTAAGAAACGTTCTTGCTAAGAAACCTATAGCAGCCACGTAAAAACTTGCAACAACAATTAGAGGACGTCTAACTTGTTTTTGCAGCATATGCCGTGTGATGTGATATGGCCAAAAGGATGTGATGAATGATATATGTGATGTATGAGATTGATCATGTTCTTGTAATAGGAATCACGACTTGTATGTCGATGAGTATGACAACCGGCAGGAGCCATAGGAGTTGTCTTTATTTTTGTATGACCTGCGTGTCATTGAATAACGCCATGTAAATTACTTTACTTTATTGCTAAACGCGTTAGCCATAGAAGTAGAAGTAATCGTTGGCGTGACAACTTCATGAAGACACGATGATGGAGATCATGGTGTCATGCCGGTGACGAAGATGATCATGGCGCCCCGAAGATGGAGATCAAAAGGAGCAAAATGATATTGGCCATATCATATCACTATTTGATTGCATGTGATGTTTATCATGTTTTACATCTTATTTGCTTAGAACGACGGTAGCTTAAATAAGATGATCCCTCGCAATAATTTCAAGAAAGTGTTCCCCCTAACTGTGCACCGTTGCGAAGGTTCGTTGTTTCGAAGCACCACGTGATGATCGGGTGTGATAGATTCTAACGTTCGAATACAACGGGTGTAAGCCAGATTTACACACGCAATACAGTTAGGTTGACTTGACGAGCCTAGCATGTACAGACATGGCCTCGGAACACGGAAGACCGAAAGGTCGAGCATGAGTCATATAGAAGATACGATCAACATGAAGATGTTCACCGATGTTGACTAGTCCGTCTCACGTGATGATCGGACACGGCCTAGTTGACTCGGATCATATTTCACTTAGATGACTAGAGGGATGTCTATCTGAGTGGGAGTTCATTGAATAATTTGATTAGATGAACTTAATTATCATGAACTTAGTCTAAAATCTTTACAATATGTCTTGTAGATCAAATGGCCCACGCTAATGTTGCCCTCAACTTCAACGCGTTCCTAGAGAAAACCAAGCTAAAAGATGATGGCAGCAACTATACGGACTGGGTCCGGAACCTGAGGATCATCCTCATAGCTGCCAAGAAAGATTATGTCCTAGAAGCACCGCTAGGTGACGCACCCATCCCAGAGAACCAAGACGTTATGAACGCTTGGCAGCAGCGTGCTGATGATTACTCCCTCGTTCAGTGCGGCATGCTTTACAGCTTAGAACCGGGGCTCCAAAAGCATTTTGAGCAACACGGAGCATATGAGATGTTCGAAGAGCTGAAAATGGTTTTCCAAGCTCATGCCCGGGTCGAGAGATATGAAGTCTCCGACAAGTTCTTCAGTTGTAAGATGGAGGAAAATAGTTCTGTCAGTGAGCACATACTCAAAATGTCTGGGTTACACAACCGCTTGACTCAGCTGGGAGTTAATCTCCCGGATGACGCGGTCATTGACAGAATCCTTCAGTCGCTTCCACTGAGCTACAAGAGCTTTGTGATGAACTTCAATATGCAGGGGATGGAAAAGACCATTCCTGAGGTATATTCAATGCTGAAATCAGCGGAGGTGGAGATCAAAAAGGAACATCAAATGTTGATGGTGAATAAAACCACTAAGTTCAAGAAAGGCAAGGGTAAGAAGAACTTCAAGAAGGACGGCAAGGGAGTTGCCGCGCCCGGTAAGCCAGTTGCCGGGAAGAAGCCAAAGAATGGACCCAAGCCTGAGACTGAGTGCTTTTATTGCAAGGGAAGTGGTCACTGAAAGCGGAACTGCCCCAAGTACTTAGCGGATAAGAAGGCCGGCAACACCAAAGGTATATGTGATATACATGTTATTGATGTGTACCTTACCAGCACTCGTAGTAGCTCCTGGGTATTTGATACCGGTGCGGTTGCTCATATTTGTAACTCAAAGCAGGAGCTGCGGAATAAACGGAGACTGGCAAAGGATGAGGTGACGATGCACGTCGGGAATGGTTCCAAGGTCGATGTGATCGCCGTCGGCACGCTACCTCTACATTTACCTACGGGATTAGTTTTAAATCTCAATAATTGTTATTTAGTGCCAGCTTTGAGCATGAACATTGTATCAGGATCTCGTTTAATTCGAGATGGCTACTCATTTAAATCCGAGAATAATGGTTGTTCTATTTATATGAGAGATATGTTTTATGGTCATGCCCTGCTGGTTAATGCTTTATTCTTAATGAATCTCGAACGTAGTGTTACACATATTCATAGATTGAGTACCAAAAGATGTAAGGTTGATAATGATAGTCCCACATACTTGTGGCACTGCCGTCTTGGTCACATTGGTGTCAAGTGTATGAAGAAGCTCCATGCTGATGGACTTTTAGAGTCTCTTGATTACGAATCATTTGACACGTGCGAACCATGCCTCATGGGTAAGATGACCAAGACTCCGTTCTCCGGAACAATGGAGAGAGCAACCAACTTATTGGAAATCATACATACTGATGTGTGTGGTCCAATGAGTGTTGAGGCTCGCGGTGGCTATCGTTATGTTCTCACTCTCACTGATGACTTGAGTAGATATGGGTATGTCTACCTAATGAAACACAAGTCTGAGACCTTTGAAAAGTTCAAGGAATTTCAGAGTGAGGTTGAGAATCAACGTGACAGAAAAATAAAATTCTTACGATCAGATCGTGGAGGGGAATATTTGAGTCACGAATTTGGCACACACTTAAGGAAATGTGGAATAGTTTCACAACTCACGCCGCCTGGAACACCTCAGCGAAATGGTGTGTCCGAATGTCGTAATCGCACTCTATTGGATATGGTGCGATCTATGATGTCTCTTACCGATCTACCGCTCTCATTTTGGGGCTATGCTTTAGAGACTGCCGCATTCACTTTAAATAGGGCTCCGTCGAAATCCGTTGAGACGACACCGTATGAATTATGGTTTGGGAAGAAACCTAAGCTGTCGTTTCTTAAAGTTTGGGGATGCGATGCTTATGTCAAGAAACTTCAACCTGAAAAGCTCGAACCCAAGTCGAAAAAATGCGTCTTCATAGGATACCCTAAGGAAACCATTGGGTATACCTTCTACCTCAGATCCGAAGGCAAGATCTTCGTTGCCAAGAACGGGTCCTTTCTGGAGAAAGAGTTTCTCTCGAAAGAAATAAGTGGGAGGAAGGTGGAACTTGATGAGGTGATAGTCACCCCTTCCGAACCGGAAAGTAGCGCAGTGCGGGAAGATGTTCCTGTGGTGCCTGCACCGACTGGGGAGGAAGTTAATGATGATGATCATGAAGCTTCAGATCAAGTTACTGCTGAACTTCGTAGGTCCACAAGGACACGTTCCGCGCCAGAGTGGTACGGCAACCCTGTCTTGGAAATCATGTTGTTAGACAACGGTGAACCTTCGAACTATGAAGAAGCAATGGCGGGCCCAGATTCCGACAAATGGCTACAAGCCATGAAATCCGAGACAGGATCCATGTATGAAAACGAAGTATGGACTTTGACTGACTTGCCCGATGATCGGCGAGCCATAGAAAATAAATGGATCTTTAAGAAGAAGACGGACGTGGATGGAAATGTTACCATCTATAAAGCTCGACTTGTCGCTATGGGTTATCGACAAGTTCAAGGAGTTGACTACGATGAGACCTTCTCACCCGTAGCGAAGCTGAAGTCCGTCCGAATCATGTTAGCAATTGCCGCATTCTACGATTATGAAATATGGCAAATGGACGTCAAAACGGCATTCCTTAACGGCTTCCTTAAGGAAGAATTGTATATGATGCAGCCGGAAGGTTTTGTCGATCCTAAGAATGCTAACAAGGTATGCAAGCTCCAGCGCTCCATCTATGGGCTGGTGCAAGCATCTCGGAGTTGGAACATTCGCTTTGATGAGATGATCAAAGCGTTTGGGTTTACACAGACTTATGGAGAAGCCTGTGTTTACAAGAAAGTGAGTGGGAGCTCTGTAGCATTTCTCATATTATATGTGGATGACATACTGTTGATGGGAAATGATATAGAATTCTTGGGAAGCATAAAGGCCTACTTGAACAAGTGTTTTTCAATGAAGGACCTTGGAGAAGCTGCTTATATATTAGGCATCAAGATCTATAGAGATAGATCAAGATGCCTCATTGGTCTTTCACAAAGTACGTACCTTGACAAGATATTGAAGAAGTTCAATATGGATCAGTCCAAGAAGGGGTTCTTGCCTGTATTGCAAGGTGTGCAATTGAGCACGGTCAATGCCCGACCACGGCAGAAGATAGAGAAAAGATGAGTGTCGTCCCCTATGCCTCGGCCATAGGGTCTATTATGTATGCCATGCTGTGTACCAGACCTGATGTAAACCTTGCCGTAAGTTTGGTAGGAAGGTACCAAAGTAATCCCGGCATGGAACACTGGACAGCGGTCAAGAATATCCTGAAGTACCTGAAGAGGACTAAGGATATGTTTCTCGTTTATGGAGGTGACGAAGAGCTTGTCGTAAAGGGTTACGTCGATGCTAGTTTCGACACAGATCTGGATGACTCTAAGTCACAAATCGGATACGTGTATATTTTGAATGGTGGGGCAGTAAGCTGGTGCAGTTGCAAGCAAAGCGTTGTGGCGGGATCTACATGTGAAGTGGAATACATGGCGGCCTCAGAGGCAGCACAAGAAGCAATCTGGGTGAAGGAGTTCATTACCGACCTAGGAGTTATTCCCAATGCGTCGGGCCCGATAACTCTCTTCTGTGACAACACTGGAGCTATTGCCCTTGCCAAGGAGCCCAGGTTCCACAGGAAGACCAGGCATATCAAGCGTCGCTTCAACTCCATTCGTGAAAATGTTCAAAATGGAGACATAGATATTTGTAAAGTACATACGGACCTGAATGTAGCAGATCCATTGACTAAACCTCTCCCTAGAGCAAAACATGATCAACACCAGAACTCTATGGGTGTTCGATTCATCACAATGTAACTAGATTATTGACTCTAGTTCAAGTGGGAGACTGTTGGAAATATGCCCTAGAGGCAATAATAAAATGGTTATTATTATATTTCCTTGTTCATGATAATTGTCTATTGTTCATGCTATAATTGTGTTAGCCGGAAATCGTAATACATGTGTAAATACATAGACCACAACATGTCCCTAGTGAGCCTCTAGTTGACTAGCTCATTGATCAACAGATAGTCATGGTTTCCTGACTATGGACATTAGATGTCATTCATAACGGGATCACATCATTAGGAGAATGATGTAATGGACAAGACCCAATCCTAAGCATAGCACAAGATCGTGTAGTTCGTTTGCTAGAGCTTTTCCAAATGTCAAGTATCATTTCCTTAGACCATGAGATTGTGCAACTCCCGGATACCATAGGAGTGCTTTGGGTGTGCCAAACGTCACAACGTAACTGGGTGGCTATAAAGGTGCACTACGGGTATCTCCGAAAGTGTCTGTTGGGTTGGCACGAATCGAGACTGGGATTTGTCACTCCGTATGATGGAGAGGTATCTCTGGGCCCACTCGGTAATGCATCATCATAATGAGCTCAATGTGACCAAGTGTTTGGTCACGGGATCATGCATTACGGTACGAGTAAAGTGACTTGCCGGTAACGAGATTGAACAAGGTATTGGGATACCGACGATCGAATCTCGGGCAAGTAACGTACCAATTGACAAAGGGAATTGTATACGGGATTGATTGAATCCTCGACATCGTGGTTCATCCGATGAGATCATCGTGGAACATGTGGGAGCCAACATGGGTATCCAGATCCCGCTGTTGGTTATTGACCAGAGAGTCGTCTCGGTCATGTCTGCATGTCTCCCGAACCCGTAGGGTCTACACACTTAAGGTTCGGTGACGCCAGGGTTGTAGAGATATTAGTATGCGGAAATCCGAAAGTTGTTCGGAGTCCCGGATGAGATCCCGGACGTCACGAGGAGTTCCGGAATGGTCCGGAGGTGAAGAATTATATATAGGAAGTCAAGTTTCGGCCATCGGGAAAGTTTCGGGGTCACTGGTATTGTACCGGGACCACCGAAAGGGTCCCGGGGGTCCACCGGGTGGGGCCACCTATCCCGGAGGGCCCCATGGGCTGAAGTGGGGAAGGGAACCAGCCCCTGGTGTGCTGGTGCGCCCCCCTTGGGCCTCCCCTGCGTCTAGGGTTGGAAACCCTAGGGGTGGGGGGGGGGGGGCGCCCCACTTGACTTGGGGGGCAAGTCCCCCCCCCTTGGCCGCCGCCCCCCCCTTTGAGATGGGATCTCTGGGGGCCGGCTCCCCCCTGGACCCCTATATAAAGAGGGGGGGAGGGAGGGCAGCAACACCCAAGCCCCTGGCGCCTCCCTCTCCCTCCCGTGACACCTCTCCCTCTCGCTGAGCTTGGCGAAGCCCTGCCGAGATCCCCGCTACTTCCACCACCACGCCGTCGTGCTGCTGGATCTCCATCAACCTCTCCTCCCCCCTTGCTGGATCAAGAAGGAGGAGACGTCTTCCCCAACCGTACGTGTGTTGAACGCGGAGGTGCCGTCCGTTCGGCGCTCAGTCATCGGTGATTTGGATCACGACGAGTACGACTCCATAAACCCCGTTCTCTTGAACGCTTCCGCTCGCGATCTACAAGGGTATGTAGATGCACTCTTTCCCCTCTCGTTGCTAGAAGACTCCATAGATTGTTCTTGGTGATGCGTAGAAAATTTTAATTTCTGCAACGATCCCCAACAGCGGCTTCCGGGGGCCCAAATGGCCTCCGGAAGGCGAGGCGCCCTAAGTCAATAAGGGCCCTCTCAACGGAGATTAAGGGGGCGACAGCAATGGAGAAGAGGTCGGGGAAACGGGCCGCAAAGGGAGAGTCTCCCGCCCACCGGTCGAACCAGAACAGCGTCGCTGTACCCGATCCAACCGCGATGGAGGTTCCGATGCGAAGGACGGGAAGCAGTTGGACAACCGATTGCCAAAACTGGGAGCCGCCGGATCTCTGACAGAAGGCGAGGGGTTGTCCGCGCAGGTACTTGTTCCGGATAATGTCAAGCCAGAGACCGCCGTGTCCTTGCGAAATGCGCCAGAGCCAGCGGGTGAGGAGGGTGATGTTCATGCGTTTAGAGCACATGATACCGAGGCCTCCCTGTTCAGGGGGCTTGCAGATGTCCGGCCAGCTAACCATGTGGTATTTCTGCTTATTGTTGTCACCCGCCCAGAAGAAACGAGATTGAATTTTGGCGATCTCATGGTGAAGGGTCTCATGGAGGTTGTAGAAGCTCATAAGAAATAGGAGGAGGCTAGTGAGGGAGGAATTAATGAGGATCGTCCGAGCCGCCTTTGACAGCCATCGGCCTTGCCAAGGCTCCATGCGCGTTTGTAACTTGGCGACCGTGGGGCGCAAGTCCGCGACAGTGAGGCGAGAATCACTGATGGGGGTTCCCAAGTAAGTCGCGGGAAAGGAGCCGAGGCGGCAATTGAGGCGGTTGGCGATGTCAAAGGCTTCAGCCGGAGAGTAGCCCATAACCATCACATCACTCTTGTCGAAGTTGATCTTGAGGCCAGACATTTGTTGGAAGCAGAGAAGAAGGAACTTGAGGTTAGCGATGTCCGTGTCCGAGCCCTCGACCATGATGATGGTGTCGTCGGCGTACTGGAGCATGGAGATCCCGGAGCCGCCCGCCAGATGAGGGGTAATCCCACGAATATGGCCAGCGGTTTTCGCCTTATCTAGTATGGCGGCAAGCGCGTCCACCACCATGTTGAACAGGAACAGAGAGAAATGATCGCCTTGTCTAACCCCACAGAGGGTGGGGAAGTAAGGACCAATCTCCCCATTGATGTTCACGGCAGTGCGCCCGCAAGACACCATCTGCATCACCCGGGTGATCCAACGATCATCGAAGCCCTTCCGGAGCAAAACTTCCCGAAGGAAGGACCAACTAACAGTGTCGTAGGCCTTGTGAAAGTCAATTTTCAGGAAGACCGCCTTGAGGTGTTTAGAACGCACCTCATGGAGGACTTCATGGAGAACTAATACCCCATCCAGGATATACCGCCCTTTCACGAAGGCGGACTGGTTGGGGTGGGTAATGAGGTCTGCTAGCAAGGTTACCCTATTGGCGTACCCCTTTGCCAGAATCCGGAAGATCACATTGATCACCGTGATCGGGCGGAACTGGCGAATGTCGGAGGCCCCCGGCACTTTGGGAATGAGCGAGATGATCCCATAGTTGAGGTGGCCGAGGTCGATGGTCCCAACGCAGAACTCGTCAAAGATGGCCATGATTTCTGGCTTAATCACATTCCAGAAGGTCTGGAAGAATTTCACCGGAAGGCCGTCCGGACCCGGGGCCGAGGAGGGATTCATGCCTCTAATGGCCGCCCAGACCTCATCCTCCGAGAATGGGGCCGTGAGAGCGGCATTCTCCGCAACGGAGATAAGCTAGCGGCCGGACCAGTAATCGAGGGCCAGAGAAAGGCCGCTCCTAGGAGAGGCGGAGAAAAGGGATCGGAAGAACCCGTCGACATGGGTCCTAATGTCGCTCGGGGACTGCAGAAGGGACGGACCGTCCCAGAGGAGGGGGATGGTGTTGCGTCTACGGTGGCCGTTTGCTATGGCCTGAAAGTAGGCCGTGTTCGCGTCGCCCTTCAGGACCCATTTCTGGGAACCCCGCAAACGCCAGTAAGCTTCCTCGTCCATGTAGATGATGGAGAGTTGGTCTTCCAGGTCATACCAAGAGAGCCACTCATCAGGGGAGAGGCCGACCGTGTCAGCACGGAGGTCAAGTGCCTGAATGGCGGTCAGCAAGGCCTTTTTTCGCTCGCGGAGGTCACGACCCAGGTTGGCACCCCATCCCTTCATGAACTATCGGCCGCGTTTGGCACAGAGGTGCCAAGAGTCAATAGCAGAGGGGGGGCGGAGGTGAGGAAGAGTCCTGGTCTCCACCCAGCGAGCCCCAACAGCCTCCACGAATCCAGTTTGGGACAACTAGAATGTCTCAAACCGAAATCGGGGAGGGATCGGAGGACGCTCGTCGGAGGAGGACAAGAGAAGAGGGACGTGGTCGGAGCCAATCCGAGTGATAGCCCGAAGAGAGGCCAGAGGGCAGCGGAGGTCCCATTCCGGGGAGACTAGGACCCGGTCCAGGACGGACTGGGTCGGGGAGGCTTGCCGATTGGTCCAGGTGAACCTGGCACCGATCCTATCTATTTCGCGAAGACCAAGATCGGCAATGCAGTCATTAAACATCTGCATACGTGCATAGTTGACATGGTCATTGCTCTTGTCTTCCGCGAATCGGAGGAGGTTAAAATCGCCTCCGACAACCACCGGCAGGGAGGCCGCAGAGACCTTCCGGTTAAGCTCCTCGAGGAAGGACGCGGATCTACTGTGGTCAGCCGGGCCATAGACGATGCTAACCTCCCATTTGAAGTTCAGGGCTCGTTCATAGAGCTCCATACTAACAAAGAACTGGCCCCGGTCCATACTCCCCACCTCGAAGGTGGCATCCTTCACACCTAGAAGGATGCCACCCGAATGGCCGGCGTTCCCACTAGAAGGGAGCCAGTGCCACGCAAAGAGGTGGGTGCTCAGCCTGTCAAGCTCTGGCAATGAGAAGTCGGAGCGCATGGTTTCCTGAATCGCCACTATGTCAATATGCTCATCGCGCACGTACTCGATGAGTTGGCGGCGTCGGCCGTCATGGCCGAACCCGCGGATGTTCCAGAATAAGGCACGCATTAGGAAACCATTGGGGGCTGCTTGACCCCAGGACGCGGGAGGCGCTTTGGGTGCGGAGAGCGGCAGTGCGAGAGCGGGTGCGGCCCCGAGGCTCAGCCTCCACCACTGGTGGGCGGCCAGCCGCCCTACGGGGTTGTGACGGGGTAGCCACCAGAGGAGGGCCCGAGGGGATGGAGGGAGCGAGGAGGGTCTGGCGGGCCTCCGCCAACTTCCCATCCAGGATCTCGCGAGCCTGGATGGCCGCAATCTGCACTAAGGGGGAGCAGATTCCCCCCTGAAAACAATCGGGGAGTCTGACGCAACCTTCGCAAGGTGACCTAGAGGAACCGCTTCGAGCGCAGAGAATGAGCAAGTAGAAGCTGAAGGGGGCGGCTGGCGTACCTGGCTCTAGGTTCCGGGCAGCGGCCCGACGCTCCGCCCGCTCGGGGATGGGCAGAGCAAGGCTACCGTCCGGCCGGGCGGCCTCAAGCCTGAGACTCCGGCGGGAGGCCGTCACCGGGGCGGAGGAGAACCGACCACGGCGGGAGTAGGCCGCAGACCATGGGGGAGGGGGCCGGGAAGCCACGGGGGTGGTCACCCGAGTCTCGCCCTCCCCGTCGGGGTCCGCCGTACCCGTGAGGAGGAGAAGCGGCTGGGAGCAGTCGAGGCACCGGGGGGATGAAGCAGGAGCTGGCGACGCGGGATCAGGGGCGGGAGGAACCCCAGTTACCGCCGGCAGCGGTGACGGGGAGGGAGCGGCAGCCGGGGGGTGGGGGGTCCTCGGGGACCATCGCCAGGGGAGGCGAGCTGGGAAGGAGTGGCGCGGCACCCTGGAGCGTCGGTGAGAAGGAGGCCGGGGAGGCGCGCGTCGCGACGGGGGTCCCAGCCATAGGGGAGGCCAGGACGGAGGCGGTCGGCTGCACGTCCAGGATCGTCACGGCAGGGAGCGCGTCGGGGGAGCGGGGAGAGGAGGCCGGGGCGACGATGAGGCTGATGTCGGAGGCATCAGTCCCCTCGGAGGCGGCTGCAACCGGAGAAGGAGGAGGCGCAGCGAGCCCAGCTTGCCGCCCCCACGGCTCGAGGACGGGACCGGGCGAGGTGGCGAAGGGGAGCGGGAAGGGCTGTCCTCAGATCCCTCCTCATCATCGGAGTGGTGCGACCGAGGGTGATGACGACCGCGGTAGTCATCCTGGGACCTAGGAGGAGCGCGGGGGGGGGGGGGGGGTCGTCGAAGAAGCGGGGCCGACCGACATGGTTGGGCGGCTCGGGAGCGATGCGGAGATCAAAGCCCTGGTCGTTGAAGAAGACTCGGATGGTGGCGCGCAGCTTAGGGGAGTCGAGGCACTTGACTTTGACGCGCACCTCCTCCTCCTTGCGGAGGGATAGCTCGTCGACCACCACCATCTTGCCAAGGATCCGACATATTGCGGATCACCCGCTCGGACCGGGCAATGTCAGGAAGCCCGGCGACCAGGATCCAAGCAGTGTCAAGGACCGCGACGGCCTTGGGGTCGAGGATCGGCTCGGAGATGTCGACGACCAACTTGTTGAGGGCGAGAGTGATCTGATCACTGCGCGTGGCGTAGCCGCGGCTGAGAGCGTCGGGTAAGACCACCGAGAAAGCGCCATTGGTGGTGAGGGTGGCCTGCCAGTCCCATTGGCGACGATAGAGGTGGTTGAGCTCAGCCTCAATCATCTCGGGGGAGGCGACACCATCAATCACCGTGACGAGCGCCTAGAGGGAGGGGGAGGGGACGTCCGGGAGCTCGGTGTGGAAGAACCCCAGCCCCTCGATCCCATGGCCGTACATCATCAACTCCTCGTCGATAGGCTTGTCCGGGCACAACAGCGCGGGGTGGGAGGGATCCTTGCAAATGTAGCAGCATGGGGGGTTGACACAATTGACCTGGGAATGACCCGCAATGCCGCAGTTGAAGCACGGCGGACTGGGCGGCCAGAGACAGGGCCAGACACAGCCGAGCGGCCGGAGGCCGGCACATGGGCTGCCTGTTGGTTTGCCCGAGCCTGCCCGCGCCGTTTCTTCTTTTTGGCCGCACCCGGGCGACCGCGAGCCTGGCCACCCCCAGCACCACCGGCGGCAGGGGGACCAGAGGAGTTTGCGGCGTGCGGCAGGACCTACTTCCTGGCCGGGGCAACAGCGGGTTGGGGAGGCGCACGCGGGGAGAGAGGACGGGCCGGGCGGGGAGGGGATGGGCTGCGCTCCCGGCGTCGGGGCGGGGAAGGAGAGCGCCGCCGCAAGGAGCGCCAGTCGCCCGCCGCCGGCGGAGGGGAGCGGGACCGAGCACGCCCATCGGAGCGGCCCGGGGAGCGGCGGTGGTCGCGGCGGTCGTCGAAGCCCTGCGAGCGGCGGCTCTCCCGGTCCCGGAGCTCGCGCGGCAGCTCATCCTCGCGACGGGCGGCGTCCGGGGAGGGACGAGGGGGGTCGCGGCGGTCGTCGTAGAGCCGCTTGCGGCGATCCTCGCCGTCGTCCCACTCCTGCGTCATGGGCGGAGCCAGCGGACAGCAGAGGGAGGCGGACAGGGAGGAATCCGGGCCGGCGGTCACCGGCGAGGGAGGACGAGGAGGCGGGTGGAGCGGGGCGGGGGATGGGAAGGAACTAGAGATCTCTTGGGAGAGGGGGAGACCGTGGCGGCGGGGTGGGGGACGAGGGGCGCGGCAGGCCGTAGGGTAGCCAGATCGATCGAGGGGGCTCAGTGGGCTTAGGGCATGGAGCCGGCCCAAGGATCGAAGGCCCAGCCGCCGCGGCCCGGGGAAGAGGCCTATGAGCCCGGAGGGCCAGGCCAGCTACCCGGCGCGAGCGGGCCACCTCCTCGCAGCCCAAAGGGGCATGGCCCAGGACAGGGAGCGGGGCACCGCGCGGAAGGGTTTCCCCTTCGCAGGGAGGAGCCGCCGCCGCCACCGTCGCCGGGGCAAGGGGGGGGGGGCGAGGCCGCCGGCCAAGGGCGACGAGGGAGGGAGAGAGGACGGAACTGACGCGCGAAGGAGCCAAACGCGGCGATGAAGGGTCGGAACGGGGAGCAGCGGGGCACTATCACGCCGGCGGGCGGGGAGGCGGGAAGAGCCGAGGGAGTCGCCGGCGCTAGCCGAGGAGGGGACGCCGTGGACGCCTGCCACGAGGACCGAGCCGAACCCAAGTCAGACCGGCCCGCCACTCCCCAGGAGCGGCGTCGGCGGCCTCCCGAGCCCCGCAAGGCTGCGCCTTGGCCCCGAGGCGGACGAGCGGAGCTCATTGGCCGGTTCTGCGCGCGCCGCCGCGAGCCGGAGGCAGAACCTCCGCAACGGAGGCTGAGCCAGCGGCCACGCTGGTCGGCGACGCACGAACGGGGGGGGGGGGGGGGGGGGGGAGGGGGAACGGGAGGGGCCAGGGCAGTCGGCCAGGGAGGGTTCGTCCTCCTCGGCGAGGTTCGCCCAACGGATCCGCGGCAACACCTCGAGGGAAGACTGGAGCGGCGAGGAGGCGGGGAAGCCGGGCGGGGTCCGACGAGTAGCTGGGCGGGGAGGGAACGCCGGCCGCGGCGCCCGCCGGGGGCGGGGGCGCGTCGCCAGGGTCGCCAGAGCCCGAGACTTCCATCTTCACGCACCCACCCCACAGTTGATCTGGAGAAAAACTTGTAGTAGTATTCAAGTCCTATCATGAGGGTATTGTATTCGACGAACAACTCATGTTCTTTTAGTAAACGCATCGAGCGGAAACAAGGATTATCTTTTCACCAGAAATCATATTCCTGTTTAAAATGTTGCGCAAAAACTCTACTGTTTTTGACGGTTACATACTTGAGTGTTGACGGTTACATGCTAGTTACATACTTGAGTATATGGTCTGCACCGTTGCAGGTGTGGTGACCGTAGAACCCTGGAGGCGACGTTCGCACAACGATCGCTCCAGGAGGAAGCACGTCACGTCCTGGTCGGATCCGACGGACGCATGAATGTGTCAGAGCACCGGTGCTTTCGAGCGTGACAGCGCATGGACGGCCACCGCCCACGCCTTACTCGTGCAGCCGAGCTTTGCCCCTCGGACGCTCCGTTGCCGGCCGGCCACGCACACCGGCGCACGTCGTTTTAGCCGCGTGCTTCCAAGCAAACCCCTCCGAGCCCGCGCGCACGGATTCTTTTCTATACCTCCTTCTCATCGCCGAGCTGCGCGTTCGGCAAGCGACGTGGTGCTACGGACTCCCCCCGCGTTCGGCATTTGTTTACCGCTGCTACTGGCCAAGTATACGTACTATACAGCCAGTGCCCCCCGCAACAAAGCGACTGTGCTTGGGCGTGAAGTTTCGTGAGTATAAAAATTCGGGCACGAATCTCAGCGAGGCAAAAGCTAGCTGTGCTTGCTTCCCGGAAAGGGGCCTCGCCTTCGCAGCGAGATGCCATTGGCTCCCCGATTCTCTATACTCCAAGTGGCCGCCGCTGCTCACGAGGGCGGCTAAGTAATTATCAACGGCCAAATCGCTGTAGTGGCAGTAGAGTACTAATTAAACCGTCCTGCACAGAGAGATGATTGGACGACGCAAAGCCAAAGGTAGCACCGCGCCCTAGCTCCGATTCTTGAGGGGTGCAGGGTGCAGCTGCAGGTGCGTCTCCCCCAAGCCAAAGCGCGCCAACGTACGGCCCTGTTCCCCACGCGAGGGCGAGGCCTACCACGCCGTTGATTAAAGAACCGGCCCGGCTCCGTGAAGCACAAGCTTGCGACGATCATACCATACTAACGTGTTGGACGTAGGTGCCATCGACTCTGCTACGTAGCCCGGATCGAAGCGGGAATCTGCCAAGGCGTCAAGCGTCCCCTCATCAGCGAATCCCGATGCGGGTACTTCGTACATGGCGTGCACGGTGCACCAACACGAGCCATGATTCCCGTCGAGAGAAAGGAAAAGGTAGCCGAGGGAGCTAGCTTGTTCCTGGTCCACGGCATGGCCACTGTTTTATTGTATGCCTAACCATGTGGGTGTGTGTTGCCTTCTCGTTGGCGGCGAAAAAGCCTACCCATGATTAGTGTCAGTAGTGTGGCGAGGTTGGTTTACTTTAACCCCATGTTTAGGGCCTGTTTGGGACTGCTCTGCTCTTTAAAATTCAACTCTGCTCCGGAAAACACAAGTCAAACAGGGGTAGCTCCACGATATGCTGCTCCGCAAAAAACTAGAATCTGGGATATAGCTCCTAGTTTTTATGAAGCTCCTCAGGGGATGCTTCAAAAAACTCTAGAAGCTGGAGTTGGGTAGAAATTACCCACCACTGCCATCAGTAAGTGGATACCCCTTCGTTTCTCCGCCCTCAACCAATTAAATAGATCCTTTCCACCAAATTTCACATTCTTGAAGCTGGAGCTAGATGGAAGCCAAACATTATCTTTGGTAGTGCTACAACTTCTGCTTGAAACTGCTCCAAAGTGAATTTATTGGAACGAAACTGATTTTGATGAAGCGGAGCAGTCCCAAACAAGCCCTTAAAGACCGCCTAATTTACGATTAGATTCAAGCGCACATGATCGATGACCATACTCTATCCAGGTACGCCGAATGTGGTCTCTGGTCTGCCCTGCAGACTCAGCATTGTCTATCCATCAGATCAGTGTGTGCTGGGAATGGGAAAGGAGCAGCATCACGGCAGGGCGGAGCATGCAAAAAAAAAGAAGGGGTTAACCGGTGTGCAAGTAAAGAAAGGAACTGGTATATGAAAATAAGTGTTTCAACTTGCTTACTACGCCGGCCGGCCGATAGACGTGTAACGGTTGAGATCTAAGCTAGGAGAGGCATGCATGCATGCATGTGCATGTGCCCGCATGCGTCCTCGTCAGCCATGACTATGACACGTACGTATGCACTGGTGAGTGGTGACTGGTGTTTGTCTCGGCTAAGTTGCTGGCCACAATGTGCTTATGGGAACAAACAGCTCTTGTTTGTTCGGTTCATGCTAGCTGGGTATGGGAAACCGTGCGACACCCCCCCCCCCCCCCCCCCCGCTCTCGCGTCGCCCCTCTCAGGGACTCGGGAGCGGCCCCTAAACCCTAGCCGCCGCCTCCTCTCCTCCCTCCTGCCCCCTCCCCGCCGCCACCAGAGGAGCCTGCCGGCTGCCGCGCGTCTTCCGGTGAAGGTGGCGGCGAGGATCTGCTGCCTCGCGCCGGCGTGAGGAGCTTTGGAAGCCAGGGCAGCGGCCCTGGGTGGAGATGGCGGCGTCGATTTCTCCGGCGGATGACGCGCGCGGGTGCTGGCCGTCCCTCCCGGCCGCGTGGGTGGCGTGAGGGCGGCGGTGCTCGATTCCCTTTGTTGCCGGCGTTGGTGGTGGCGTGTGGGTTCTTCCGCATCCTTCAGCGGCTCCTCGCTTTGTTTGCTGGTTGGTCGCCGACCGGCAGTGGGCGTCCGCATGTTCGGCACGGTCTGGACGAAGGGGAGATAGTGGTCTCTCCTCCGGCTGTGGCCCGAGGCGGCGGGCGGTGGAGTCGATGGTTTCCTTCACGCGGTCTGGATCTTCATGGTCACGGCTTTTGCTGTCGCCGGGAGGCTTCAGCCCTGCCGTTCTAGCTGTGCAAGATCTCCGGTGGCTTGATCGTAGTATTTCTTGCTGCCTTATTCTCTGCTGCTCTTGGTTGTAGGGAATTTGGCATGGATTTTTCAGTTTTTGGTCAAGTCTTGGCCTTTGTAATTCAGCACCATTATATCCTAGCCGGTTGATGGCTTCATTAATTTGAAGTCGGGCCTTTGTGCCTTTTCTCTAAAAAAAAGCTGGGTATGGCCACCGTGTCAGCCGAACAACTTGCTCCTTGTTTTTCTTCGTCTTGTCCGCTAAACCACCGTAGGTCATCGAGCTGCAATTCCTTAGCCTCCAACATTATTCGGGACGTGCATCTCTTTGTAGGTATGAATATGTCAATGCTAAGTTGGTAATGACGAGACGACTGACAACGTGAAACGAATTCTTTTCATGTTGATGTTTGGTCGTTGACTAGCTGAGGTGCTGCATCCACGGCGTCTGGTACAATTTCTTCCATGTTCATGTTGGGTGGTTGAGAGTCGGGATGCTGAATTCACGGTTTCAGAAAGAATTCTTGTGACAACTCCAAGAGCAAAAATTCTAGAGGTGGCCGGCCGGCCGCGGGTAGACTTCCGATTCCTTCTTCCAGCGGGTTTCAGAAATCTGGGATCGCCCATTCCCATTTGTTTTTACCTACATTTCTGCGCCACTTGGATTCCCTTGAGTATACTAGTACATCATTTTATGTGTTACAAGTACAAGATGAGAGGAGATATACTTAACAACGAAGGCCAGTTTCCGTATGCTTGTAGGCAAGGTTGCTACGTTGTGTCATACTTTCTTTTTTCCGCGAATCTACGTCGTGTCATACTTGTGTGACTGATACTCGTACGAAAGGTTCTTATTCTTTTCTATTCGTCTGGAGAGAATACATCTACATTAAGGTTCCTTTCTGCCCGATTTAAGAATCTCTCTCGGTCATGCATGACTCAGCCGAACTTGCATTTTATTGTCTTCCTTCTGCTATTCTTTTTTGTTGGTGAGGAATCTAGCAAACGCCAATCAATAATCAGAACAGCTTTGGTGTGGAATAATAAGAGGAGCAAATTCAGTCAGCTGCCCCGGCTAAGTCAAGCGCGGCAGTATACAGAGTGCAACTATTTTGGTCACATCAGGGTGATATAGTTGACCCGAAGAAACAGCCGCTTCAGCCCCATTGAACCGTTGATCTATGATATACAGTATTTTACCACCATCGAGGAAGAAATCGTCCGTTCAATTTGACTTCTTGATCTGTCCCCCTTGCAAGACTTGTTCCCGTTCCAATTTACCTAAGCGCAGTCTTACTAAGTGCACTAGATAACACGCTAAAAGCAGGTTCAAAACACTGATGCCCTATTTTTGTACCCGTATCAAGTTACACGTTGAAGCAGACAAGAGCAACACGCGCCACGGGGGCTATGAGCCTATGATGCCAACAATTGACAGCCGTCCACTCACGAACGAACGAACAAGCTAGCTAGGTAGCCGGGCTCAGCAGTACAAAACGCCTCGTCAGAGCGACACTTTTTCCTGTGGCAACCGTGAATCTCCGGTGACAGCACCTGCAGCATGAACGATGCAACAGTGAAAACAGAAGAAGAAGGGAAAAGGAAAAGAAAAAACGCGCCAAACATCGATGCAGCGCGGCGCGCCCACTGAGTTGATCGCGGCCGAAAACGACGGCGGTGCGAGTGGCAACAAAATACGCACCCCTCAAGCTCGGCGATGAATATGATACCACCACCGACGTCTCTTTCGTCTCGTATCAAAAATATTGCGGGAGCAGAAGAACTGGTACTTCCGGAAATAAATTAAGGAGCCGTTTATTTATTTAGCTGAGTGAAGTAAGCGACAGGAACATCGAACAAGCAATTCTTCATACTGATAGATTCAATAGTCTCAAATAATTGAGATCATTAACGTGGAAACCTAACCCAACTTTTTTTAGTATGGTAGGTGGGTGATGACTCGGAGCTGTCACGGATTTTCAGTTTTTAATGTTGGGAATGGGTGCTTCTGATTGCTACTGTTTAATGTCAGTGAGTTGATCGTGAGTGGTTTTTTTTTCTATGCGAGAAAATGACCCCTTGACAGGTCCATGCCGTATGTATGATTTGTGAGCACTCAATACATGTATATTTTAGAAAGGTAGCGTTTGGCAGAAAGAACCATGCCATTTACATATATGTTGATGTCCTCAATTTATTTTGTATTTGTGCATTATTCCCTGAACTTTATGCACAGAAATGTCACCTCTCCCAAGGGTTACGTAGTAAAAACATTTGTCGTTGCCCGGCTACTAAGAATCAGTAGCCATATGGTGTGGCATTGTGAACGAAAAATTATCATTGAGAAGAAAATAACATGTATGGAAAGAATAGTTGTTGTTCCCTGCCACAGAACGATGGAGCCCTCTCCGGTACTGAACAAAGTCGCCAAGGATATCGTGGATCTTCTTATTCCTCAAGTCCGTCCACCTCCATCGTCGCTTCTTACTCAACTCTTGCCACCTCCTCGTCCTCTTCACCCTCATTCTTGTGGATTTGTTTGGTCTGGGCCTGTCTTTCTTGCTCGCATGCTGACGCTGAGGAGCTCATATCGGGGCTGGTAATTCTTGGTCACCGTCATAGGAGGTGCTTAGATCGGGGCCATCCTTCTTGGATGCCGACACAAAGGTGCTTAGATCGTGGCGGCCTTTCCTGGAAGCCAACGCGATAACAACGGTGCAAGAGCTTGCATCCGGGTCGGTCACACCTCATCGGAAAATATGCCAACCTTCCTACTGAACTTCGGCCACCGCTGCATCCTCAACTCCGGTCGCGACCATCTCCTTATCCCACTGGTAACTCTTGTGCCTCCAATTTTGGGATTCCAAAACAAGGCAACCAAACAACATTTGGAAATTAATTGGCTCCAACTTAAATTATGAGTTTACTCACCATCGAGACAACAAAACTTGGACTGTAGCCCAATTCAATATCTCAGCTCATTTGGTATTGAACCTCAGTCTAATTCCTCCAGCCCATATTTACATCCAAACAAAATTCTTGTTTTTTCTCTGGGATCTAATTTTCATGTTTTGTCTACATGGTCAATAATTTAGTTAAATCACAGTCATCAGATGCATAACCCGAAGCCAAATTTACTTTATGTTTCTCATGATTCTAACGAAGAGTAATGCAAACTATCTCATGTCAGATGCTACTCACAAATGTCTCATGTTTCTAACAAAGTGTATATGCAAAATATCTTTTGTCAGAAGATACATGAAAACTAACGTGTTGTTGGAAGATCCAAAATATCTTATGTTTCTAACAACGGGTATTATGCAAAATATCTCGTGTTAGAAGCAACAATGCAATTTGATCGCCTATCCGTTGAGTTGCTATGGTTCACCAGTCACTACACGGTACTTCGTACATATCTCCAACAACCCTAGATATTATGATGGAATCAAGCATCAGTTGCTTTAGCGCACACTTTATCCCCCAAGTTGCATGGCATGCTTAAAAGAGAAACATGCCATCAACGACACATTGCACGCAATACATCATCCTAGACGAAGACTTCACAGATCACAAATGTGTTGCTTTCTTTAGATTAAACTGAGCTTCCCATCGCAGTTTGCAGGCTCCTCATGGTCTCAAGCCTAGTAGGCGGATTGTCGACAAATCAGGCAGCCGCACCCACTACGCACCTGTTTCTCCATAGACCGGTTCAATTTAGTTTATACAATATTAATTACTACTAGCATGAGAGGAGAGATCCATGGAGCCAACAAGCGGCACACGCTCGAAGCCAGAATCCCTCGAATAATCGGATGTGACGTGCTTAGACCGGTTCAGTTTAGTTTATACTTCTCACAAATGAGAATTGCTTCTAACCTAAACAATGTCTAAACAAAAACCCGAGTCTAAAACCCACGAATAGCAAGTCTATAAAAGGAAAGAATCAATCTATTTTTCGCACCTGGCTTGGCTCACCTAAATTGGGTGTACGTTGCTTCGGTTTGTTTGGCTATACATGACGTGCTTGTATGGATTGCCACCTGTGCCGCGCCTATATGGATTTGTACATGCGCATGAACATTTTTTTCTTGTCTCCCTCTCGCATCTTGACACGTGGCTTATACAATTCTATTAATTCTGCATAAAATAAAAGATTGTGTTGTATTTTTCTCCTAAGCAACAAAATAATATTTATATAATTAATAACAGAAATCATCTGTAAAATATATACTATGTGAAATTTTCGGTCGTATCCAAGGTACCCATATCCACACCAGAGAGATGTTGATAACCGAGTGAGTGAAGATGTAGATGGAGAAGATGAAGGCATCAAAGCATATGGAGCTTGAGAGGAAGAAGGCGATGGAAACATTGAGATTGAGGAGGCGACGAGGGTCATGCGATTCACCGAGAACTAGGAGCCGAGAATCATGTTGGCTGATACTAAGTCATGGATGATGATGCCAAGAAGTGGATCACATCTTTGATTCATTCAGCTATGCAGGAATTATAAAATTACTTGTCGTGGATCATATCTGAATTGTTGGGTTGTTTGATTTTTTTTAACTGTTGAATTGTTATGTGCAATATTTATTGTTGAATGATCTACGTCACATGGGTTGCATAAATTTGGAGATGGGAAATGCGGGATACTGTTGCAGGGAAGAATAAATGGGACTCAATCCCTGCAGTTCGCAGACATGCCTGGACATATTTGCGGACAAATGAGGGTCGAATTTAACACTTATCATTGAAGAAGTTTAGGCAACTCCAATGGGGCGACCCATTTCGTCCGCCCGCGTCCGTTTGGGTTGGCGCGGATAAAAGTGGCGGCCCAACGAGCCGACCCAAACGGACGCGCGTCCGTTTTTCGTCCACGGGCGACCCATTCCAGGCCTAATTTTGAGCCGGATTTGCGTCGGCGCGGACACGAGACGGACGCGCGCGCGCCTAATCCTTTCCCCGGGCCCGCCGGTCGGTGGCAGCCACCAACATTCCCCCCCCCATTTTCCCCAAAAACGCTCCCGCCCGCGCTCGCCCCCGCGCCCCAACCAGCCATGGAGGACGCCATCGACCTTGACGCCGCTGCCGGCCTCGCCTCCCTCGCCTCGTCCGGCGCCGTCGCCCCCTCCGGGGAAGGCAAGCCTCGTGCCCCGCGCAAGACCGCCGCGGCGACCAAGCCGAAGAAGGCGCTGATGCCCGAACAACGGGCATGGGAGTCGGCCAAGAGGAAGGGTCGGAGGCACGCCGCAGACACGAGGGATGAGGCCGCCGCGCAGGCCGCCGCCGCGCAGCAGGAGTTCACCAACACCCGCGTCGCCGCGGCAACGAAGGAGGCGCTCTACATGCTAGGGGTAAACCCTAGCCAGCACAGCGTCCTCCAAGCCGCCGTCGCCGCGGCCAGCACCGGCTCGTCGGCGTTTCCTCGGATGGCTGCCCGACTCACCCCGCGCGTCGGTTTGCAACCCGGTCCCCGGCTTCCACGTCTACCCGCAGGCCTCCCGCCTCCCCGGGGAGTGCTCACCCGACGTGAGCGTGGTCGTGCCTTCCACGCCCGCGCCCGCGCCCATCGACCTGAACGCCACCCCGGAGGTCGGTGGCTCGTCGTCCGGTGGCACGAGGAAACGCGCGCGACAGACGCCGGCCGGCGGGCTCCCGGATGCCCGTAACCTGTTCGAGGAAATGCCGTCCGCCGTCGACGAGGACTACATGCAAAACCTCATCTTCGAGGGTGGTGCGCCGGGCGCTGGCTATGATCCCGACGAGACACAAAGCCAGAACGGCCGCGGGGCGTTCACGCCGGCCGCTGGCTATGATCCCGAGCAGGCAGCCTTCATGCGTGATCAGGTCGGCATCGACCTGGACGGCTTCCCCCTCGACCACGAGTTCCCGAAGGACTATGGGCTAGAGGAAGAGGACGAGTGCGACATCGAAGTGGAGCCTTTGTTCGAGGACGAGCTCGCCAACCAAACCGCCGGTCCTAAGCCGAAGCGCAAGAGTAAGCGCACGAAGGCGTACACAGCTGCCGAGGACAAGCTTCTTTGCGAGTGTTGGCGAGACATTGTACAAGACCCAAAGACGGGCGCCGAGCAAAAGCATTCGACCTTTTGGACTCGTGTGCACCGCGGGTTTCATGAGCGCAAGAAGTTTCCACCTTACCAATTTGTGAGCACGCGCGGGTGGGTCTCCATTTCCAAGCGGTGGAGGGTGATCCAACAAGAGTGCAACAAGTTTTGCGCCACCCTTGAGAGCGTCAAGGCCCGCCCCGTGAACGGCATCGGCGTGCAAGACATGGTATGATAGCAAGCAAGCCGCCCTCTTTTGTGCCATCAAGATCATTCTTTTACGTCTTCATTTGCTATCACTTGCCCATATGCTTGCATGAAAACATTTTGTAGGCATTTCAAGCTTTGGAGGCATTCAAGGTTCAACACAATGGCAAGTGCTTCAACCTCTCCCATTGCTATCGGGTCATCAAGGACGAAGAGAAGTTCAAGGCACAATATGCCGCGCTCAAGGCACGTGGGGGGAAGGGCGCCGTGGAGGATGTTGGGGAGGGCGAGCCGGCACGGCCGCGGGGGAAGACCAACTCCAAGAAGGAGGACAAGCGAGATGCGGCCACCAACGCCTTGATCGCAAGCGTGGACGGCATGATGAATAAGAAGGACTCAAGGGAGGAGGAGCGCCGGCGTTTTAAGGCGGAGCAAATGGATGCTTTCATGGAGATCCAAAGGAGCAGGCTTGATCTTGACGCCGAGAAGCAAGCCAAGATGTTCGAGTTCGAGGCGGAGAAGCAAGCCAAGATGCTAGAGATCGAGGCCGCCAACACCAAGACAAAGGCGAAAGAAGTGGCTCTTGCAAGCATGATGACCGGGGTGGAGATCATGAAGGTGGATCTCAACGCCTTGTCGCCAAGGAAGAGGCCGTGGTTCTAGAAGATGCAGGCCGACATGCTCAAGTTCGACGACGAGTGATCTATGGCATCGAGGGCCATCTTTTTGTATGCCGGCAGGTGTGCCGGCATGACCACGGGAGCCGCGATGGCGTGGTCGAACTCAAGTCCCACCATTTTTTGTGTGCTGGCATGTGTGCCGGCCGGCTGGCAAGTGCGCCAGCATGAACTGTGGTATTTTCTGAAGCCGGCATTGTATGCCTGCGCTGGCATGGTGCCGGCATGAGACATTGCCGCTGGCATGATCGGCCGCGGGCCATTTTTATTTAAAAGTTGAATGCGGACACGAAATGGGTCGGCGCGTTGGGCGCATTGCCGACCCAAATACAAAACTGGGCGGACGCCGGGCGGACGGCCGATCCAAACGGACAAAAAACAGACAAATACGCCGTCCATTTGGGTCGCCCCATTGGAGTTGCTCTTAGAGAACAGAGCTAGTCCATCACCATATATACCGGAGCCTTCCCCTCCGCTTCACCCAACTCACTCGCTTCCCTCTTTCTGTGTCTCGTCTCCCTCTCCCCACACCAAAGCAGCAAGCAAGCAAGCGCACCACAAAGCCAAGCTCTTCTCAGCTTTGCTCGAAACTCGCCCCCACCCACACCCACAATGGCGGCTTCAGTAGCTTGCTTCTTCTTCTTTGATGCGGAGCCGCTCGGCGAGCTCGGCATGCCGGCGCTAGACGCGTGCGCGCTCTGCGCCAAGCCGCTGGCGTGCGACAGCGACATCTTCATGTACAAGGGGGACACGCCCTTTTGCAGCGAGGAGTGCCGCCACGAGCAGATGCACCTCGACGCTATCTGCTCCAGGCAGGCCGCCCGGAGGCAGCAGCGGCTCTCGTCGGGATCGGAGGCCCGGCGCTGGCATCAAGAGTCTGGGAAGGTGTCCGTCGCGAGCTAGCCGGCAAAGCTCGTAACCCAGTAGAGTAGAGTTTGGCTTCAATCCACGGGATCCGAAGAATCACCGATCTGGCGATACGAAGGAGCTTGGTTTCGCTGCTTTATCTCTTGCCTGAGCAGGAGAGGAAGTGAAGGACATATCTATCATAGTTCATGTGCTGAGGCAGTGAGGCTCCGGCCATCTGGGTCGCCCACTGGACGCTTCCTTCTCTTGGCCCCGACTGACTCCTTTGTGCCTCTGTGTGTCTGTGTTTGAGGCTTTTGAGCCGCGGCTTGTGCAACACCATATGTAAATCGAAATCAACCCAAATTTTTGGCCACCGATCGTGACCTGTCTGAGCTTTATGTTTTCGATCAATCATATGCACCCTTAAATCTCGTCAGGCAAGTACAACATTATGCTATACAAGCGCAGACACCGCTTAACGAGATTACGTCGTTTCGCTATGAATCAAACATACGGTTGTGCAACATTCCTCTGTTAATTATGTACTCCCTCCGTCCGAAAAAGCTTGTCCATCAAATTAATGTACTCCCTCCATCTTAAAATTCTTGTCTTAAATTTGTCTAAATACGGATATATCTAGTTACGTTTTAGTGTTAGATACATCCGTATGTAAACAAATCTAAGACAAGAATTTTAGGACGAAGGGAGTATCTAGCACCAAATTAGTGTTAGATATATTCATTTGAGGGATAAACTTGGGACAAATTTTTTCGGACGGAGGGAGTAGACAGCAGATGGACTTGCACAAGATTTGAGAAGATTCCAACTTAGTTACGTTACTAAACTTACAGCAAAAGGTGGGAAAAAGACATGAAAAGATTCGTTAAGCATTCACTTCACTTTGTGTTGCTGTTGATATAACGATTTTCCTTCGTGTCCCGCTATTCAAGATGACAGGGATTTAATTCTATGATCCGTGATCGCCTGGCCATGCAAGGATATTAGTATAAGTCATTTTAGAGATTTTAATATAGACAACACACGAAGCAAATTGAGTGAACCTACACTCTAAAATATGTCTATATACATTCATATATAGTTTGTGTTGAAATCTCTAAAAAACTTGTATTTAGAAACGGGGGGAGTACTACTCTACGAGTTTTGTTAACGACCATTTCTGGTTTGTAAATATTCTCAAAATAAAATCCCGTTGGTAAATGCATAAGAGAAAACAAATGTTGCAACTGAACATTTTCCCCAGGCTGGTGATCGTGGAACGAATGGTACTGCTACACGATTCGCAAGTCTCCAACTTAGCATTAATCTTGAGTATATGCTAGCAAAGGGGGAAATAATTTTTTTGGAAGAGACTCGTTATGCATTCGCATTATTTTGTGTTGTTGTTGATGAGGTGGTTTATCGATTTTCCATGATCCGCTAGATCAGGATGATAGGGATTTAACACCATCTTGACTCCACACAAACTTTGTATTTTCTGACGACCAATTCATGTTCCGTTAAGTAAAGGCATGGAGCAGGAACAAAGGTTATCTTTTCATCAGAAAATCACACATACTAGTACTACATACTAATACAAACAAAAACTGTACATACTAGTACTAGTTCATTTGCATTGCAACCACACATACAATTGTCAGATTGAAATAGTTTGTACTCTGGAGGCGACGTTGGCACAACGATCAATCCTGGTGGCAGCACGTCACGTCCCAGCTGGATCCGACGGACGCACGGCATGTAGTACCTGGCATGTGTCCGTGTCAGACCACCGGTGGGTGCGTGCATGCGCGCGTCACAGCGTATGGACGGCCACTGCACACGCCTTGCTCGTGCAACCGAGCCGAGCCGTGCCCCACGGCCGATCACGCACACGTCCTTAACCGGGTGCTTTCAAGCAAAACCCTACGAGCCCCGCGGTCCTCGGTGAAAACGTCAGCATTGTTTACTGCTGCTAGTTCTGCCAAGGAGTAGCCAACAAAGCGACTGTGCTTGGGCCTGAAGTTTCGTGAGTACAGTAAAATTATTCTGTGGCACGAATCTCAACAAAGCAGAAGCTACTAGGGCCCCCTTTGTTTGGGCTACGGATTCTTGAAAATCAGCTTCAGCTTGGATTCTGAGAATTAGCTGCAGCTGCAGATTCTGGAAATCTGAAGCAGCCTGTTTGTTTGCCCTGAAAATCTGAAGCAGCTGCAGCCCCGAATGTACTGTTTGTTTACCCAACGCCAAGAACAGAGCAGAGATTGGGGGCGGAGCTCGAGCAGCGGAGGTGGAGGTGGGGTTGGGTTGCCGGAGTATGGGGCGGGCAGACATGGAGGCGCCGGATCCGCCCGTCCTAGAGCCAACGGGGCTGGCGTACGCGGAGATCGGGGCGGCGCGTCGCTAGCGGTGCTCGTGGGCAGCGGCGGAGACGCGGCTCCTTGGCCGGAATACGGGGAGGGACGGGGGTGGTGGCGTCTTATCCGCCCGTCCTAGAGCCGATGGTGCAGGCGAAGGTGGCGGCGGAGGCAGAGCTTGGTGGTCGGAAGATGGGGGCGGGCCGCGACCGGAGCCTGCGGGCGAGGCCGAGGGGCGGGGCCCCGCGCGCGGAGCCTGCAGGCGAGGTACTCCTAGGCGCCGCCGCCGTCGGGCTCCGCCTGATTCTCCAGCCACAGCAGGCACGCCTCCTCCGTCGCGGTTGCCGCCGTGGTGGTTGCCATGGGAGGGAGACGAGACGAGGGGGTTTGGGCGTCGTTGACCCGGCCTGCGGGGCAGAAAACGAACCGTTTTGTTTTGCGGGAAGCTGCAGAATCGGCCGAATCATCAAAATCGCTGCTTCCGGGTTCCCTTTGCTGGTAGTTCATTTTTGGAATCGGATTCTAGGAATCTATACGGGAATCTGACGTGTTTGTTTGCGCTTCTGATTTTAGGGCCCTAGAATCTGAGAATCAGAAACTGTAGCCCAAACAAA
Source organism: Aegilops tauschii subsp. strangulata (assembly GCF_002575655.3). Lineage (NCBI taxonomy): Eukaryota > Viridiplantae > Streptophyta > Magnoliopsida > Poales > Poaceae > Aegilops > Aegilops tauschii. The sequence goes on from NC_053036.3 coordinate 563,523,475, forward strand.
GGCCACCTAGGGGTGTTTGTTTTTAGGGACTTTTTGATGTAGGGACTAGAAAAAGTCCCTCTTAGAGACTTTCTAACCAAACATGAGGGACTACTAGGATTAAAAGTTACTTTTTGGGACTAAATGAAGAAGACTCTCAAGGAGAGTCTTTGGGATTTTTTGGAACTTTTTCCAACAATGCCCCTCCCTGCACCCATTGTCCCGCAGCCCCATGGTGTTGTTTGCTTGTTAATTTTCTGTATACTAGGGTTACATGGTCATTTAATAACCTCTAAGGAGGGACTAGGGACTTTTTATTCCCTAGAAACAAATAGGGAGAGACCTTTTAGGGGCTAAGGACTTTTTAGTTGGGACTAGAAAAAGTCCTAGGACTTATGAACCAAACAGGGGCCTAGGTGTGCTTGCTTCCCGGAAAGAGGCCTCGCTGTCGCAGCCAGATGCCATTGGCTCCTCGATTCTCTGTACTCCAAGTGACCGCCGCTGCTCACGAGGACGGCTATGTAATTTACAGCTGAGTAATTCTATAGTTATGATTGGACGACCCAAAGGCAAAGGGCGTGCACGGTGCAGGTGCGTACGTCACCCCCAAGCCAAAGCGCATCCGTGTACGGTCCTGTTCCCAACGCGAGGCCTGCCACCCGCGCTTAAACAACGTCCTGCCTCCGTAAACCGCAAGCTTCTGACGATCAATACCATGGGAGTACGTGTTGGTCATTACGCGAATCTGCGAAGGCGCTAGGTTCATAGAGACGGGAATCTGCGAAGCCGTCTCGTTAGTCATGACGCGGTTCCCGTTTGCACGGTGCACCAACACGACCATTCCCGACGAGGGAAAGGAAAAGCTTATTCCTGGTCCATGGTATGGCCAGTGTTTATTGTATGCCTAACCATGTGGCTACGTGTTGCGCTCTCATACGCGGGCGAAAAAGCCTACCCATGATTAGTGTCACTTTTTTTTGTGAATCAAGAGCTTTATAACTCAATTAGGGGGGATTACACGGGAGCTGAGTACAACTATCTAAGAAAGGAGGCATATAATTTATCCACAAGCATCTCCTCCTCTCTTCTGTGGCTTGCTTTGCACATCAATGGGCCGCTTCATTGGCTTCCCTATGTACAAACACCAGACCACAACACATAAATCCTCCCACAAGCTCTTTGATTTCATGGCAAACAGCTGCATCCGCTGCTCTCTCTGAAAGTTCAGAGTTGCACATCCTAACCACCTGCTGAGCATCACTTTCAACACATATCCGTGAGTAACCCATGTCTCTGGCTAGTTGAATCCCGCCCCGAATAGCGTACAGCTCCATAGTGTGGGCACTTGGTGCAAAACGATACCACAAGGCCCGCGCTCTAATTATGTTGCCCTATGAGTCTCGGACCACCAGCCCTGTACTTCCACACCCTGCCCGCTCAAGAAAAGCCGCATCCACATTGATTTTCAGAGTTCCTTGTTCCGGTGCTTGCCAGCGATCTTCCTCCCTGGTCACCACAGGTCGGGTAGTTTCCCCTGCTGTTGGAAGGTCAACAACATTATCAAGAGCCCATCTAACAGAAGCTTGAACTGATCGTCCCTTCTCACCATGAGTACGAGCATTCCTTTCAGACCATGCCGCCCAGCAGCCACATAGTACTATGCATACAAATTGGTCTGATCCCAATTTTCCTTCAATCAAATATGAAGCCCACGAATGCGGATGTAACACTGGGATTTTAATCGGCATCATGGTCTTCATCTCCTTCTAGAAGAGTCTCGCCCAAGTGCATTAGAATAGGGCATGTGTTATAGTTTCCTCCTTGCCACATAGGTCACAGAATGGGGCCTTTTCAATATGTCTGGTAAGCAAGACAGAATTACAGGGGACAAAGCCCCTTATAACTCTCCACCAAAAATTCCTGACTCTTGGTGGTACCGATATCTTCCATAGTTTGTTCCATAAGGCATTTCCTGCCGCTCCTGACGAAGACGGTTCGTAGGAATGTCTCATGCTTGTGCTCAGAAATTTATACGCCGACCGAACTAAAAAGTTACCATTCCTCTCCACCTCCCAGGCCCAACAATCTTCACCCCAGTTCCCTATGGGTGTTTTAGCAATGGCATGCACATCAGGTGCAGCAAAGTTTGCTTCCAAGGCAGCAAGATCCCAACTATTATTCACATGATCAATAAGCTCCTCCACCTTGGTGCATGCAACCCCTAGTAACTGAATAATTGGCCGATGGCCATGATTGGAGGGAATCCAAGGGTCCTCCCAGATGTTAATACTCGCACCATCCCCAACACGTTTAATCAGCCCTAGATTCAGGCATTCTCTCCCATGTAGTATTGCCCTCCAAGTATGAGAGGAGTTCCTCTTTTTTGTAGCTGCCAAGAAATCTGAATCATGATAGTATCGGCCTTTCCTTTGCACAAAGTGATCCAGGGTTGGTCAGAAGCCTCCATCCTTGTTTAGCCAGCATGGCTTGATTAAAGAGGCCAAAATCTCTGAAGCCCATTCCCCCCTCACAATTTGGGATAGCTATGTCCTGCCACTTTTTCCAATGCATTTTCTTTTTCTTTTCATCACCTCCCCACCAAAATCTTGCAACAATACTTGTGATCTTTTTGCAGGTCTTTTTGGAAAGTCTAAAACATCCCATTGAATAGGTAGGGATTGCTCGGCATATGGACTTGATTAGAACTTCTTGTGCTGCACTACTCATCAGTTTTGCAGTCCACCCATTAACCAACTTCTTGATCTGCGTGACAAAGTGCTCAAATTGACTCTCTGATGAGCGCCCAATAGCTGTGGGCAGCCCAAGATACTTTTCAATCAACGCTTCTACATCAATCCCTGAGCTATCATGAGTTGCTGCCTTCATCTCATCTCTGCAATTTGCACTAAAAAATATAGCCGACTTATCTTTATTCACCATCTGTCCTGAACCTTCTCTGTATGTTTCTAAAATCTCATTGATTCTGGTTGCACCTTCACTTGTTGCCTGAGAAAAGACTAGACAGTCGTCCGCAAAAAGCAAGTGAGAGACCCAAGGGGCATGGATACCAACTCTGATTCCTTTCCGTAAATGAGCAGATCCATATGACTTGAGCAAACAAGTTAAACCTTCTGCACATAGAAGAAACAAGTAAGGTGAAATTGGGTCGCCTTGGCGTATACCTTTCGAGGGGTTGAAAGAGTCTGAGAACACCCCATTCACACGAATAGAGAAGGATACTGTCTCCACGCACGCCATCACCCTTTCAACCCACTGATATATGAAACCAAGTTTTAACTGAACTGCTCGGAGATAGGACCACTCTACCCTATCATACGCCTTTGCCATATCAAGCTTGATAGCACAAGCCCCTGCTTTCCCTTTCTTCCTTTTCAAATAGTGTATACACTCATAGCCTGTTAGAGCATTATCCAAAATAAGACGACCCGGTACAAAAGCACTTTGTTCTTCGGAGATGATTTCATCCAGTATTGGTCTCAACCTGAGAGCCATTACCTTAGATACAATTTTGTACAACACATTGCACAGGGAGATCGGTCTGTACTGAGTAAGATCTTGAGGTTCTTTGATTTTTGGGATCAAGACAAGCACTGTCTTATTAATAGCCTCAGGCATATTAGCTATTCCGAAAAACAACTTGACAGCCGTACACACGGACTCCTTCAGCAAGTTCCAGTGCCTAATATAGAAACCTGCAGTAAGACCATCGGGCCCCGGGGACTTACTAGGATGCATCATAAACAAGGCATTTTCTAACCCAACCTCTGTTACTGGCGCACATAATCTTTGGTTCATTTCCTCTGTGACCTTGCCAGGGATAGAGTCTAACTCTCCCCGGTCTAGTATCAGCTGCAACTGTGAAAAGGTTTTGATAGAAATCGATCGCTTCTTTCTCCAGGTCCTCTTGAGCAGTTGCAACTCCTCCGTTTTCACGTTTCAGAGATCTTATACGATTCGTTCTCTGCCTCTCACGGGCCCGTGCATGGAAATACTCTGTATTCCGATCGCCTTTAAGCTTCCAGCCAACCCTCGAACGTCGTTGGGCCATCATTTCTTCCCGTGTTATTAATTCTGATATTCTCTGCATTAAGCTTTTCTCTTGCCTGGATGGCCCCTGGCCCAGCGAATTGAGTCTAATTTCCTCCAGCTTCACCTTTAAGCTCTTGAGCTGCTTTGAGACTGACCCAAACTCGTCACTGCTCCATTTTTGTAGACGTCCTTTTACCCGGGAAAGAGATTCTTGCATGTCCAGTAGAGAGCCAATGCGTGGGACCCAAGCCGTGTCCACCACCTTGTCATAGTTTCCATGACAGTAATCATCTTTTGGCCATGATTACTGTCACTAGTATGGCAATGTTGCTTTAGTTTAACCCAGTGTTTAGAGGCCGCCTAAAGTTGTACGATAGGACTCGAGCGCACATGATCGATCATGACTCCTTCCGTCAAGGTACGGGGAATGTGTTCAGTCGTATACTGTATATACGGTAGTGGTCTGCACTGCAACTCGGCATTCTCTATGTTAAAAATATGAGTAATTTACCATATGATTTTATTAAAAGAAATAGTAGATAAAACGTGATTATTATAGTGGAGATGAAACACGTCATGTAATCTACTCCCTCCGTTCCAAAATAGATGACCCAACTTTGTACTAAAGTTAGTACAAAGTTGGGTCATCTATTTTGGAACGGAGGGAGTAAAAGAGAGAAGGCAAATAGCATCTGCACATGTGAACTAGAATAGAACATTTGTAGAGCAGATATTAGAAGGAGAAACTGTTGGAGGGTCTCAAACAGAAAGAACATGAGAATGTATGGAACAACGGCAGAAGCATTGTCTTGGGGTCGACGTCCTCGCAGGCCATGTCGTCCAAGAGGTTGCCGGCGTCGGGAAAGAAGTCGTCGTTGGGGAAGTGGTCATCGGTGTCCGGAGCGTCCGTGATGAACCGGTCAGTAGTCGCGCAGAGCGCTACCAAAAAACCTTATCACCCTTCTCCCGTAGAGGACTCAAAGAAGGGGTTTCAAAGGCCTGCTGTCCCGACCTGCGGTGCACGCCACAAGCCAGGATGGGGAAGAATCTTGCAGTAGCTCAGAGGTTGGAACTCGGTGGCGAGAGGAAGATCATGTTCTAGTGCGTCTCTCTGAAGAGGAGCGACCTCTGTTTTATAGGCAGAGGAGAAGGAGACGAACAGGCTGCGACGGGAGGTGAAGCAAAAGAGGAAGACGAAGCGAACAACCTGTAGCCGAAGAGGTGGGCCGTTCGGATTCAGTCTCCACTACAGCAAAACGTTTCAGCTCCCGTGTGACCATTCGTATACCCATCATTTAGACATCGGCTTGGCTCATTCCCGCAAGGCGTGACGAGGTGTGGCAAGGCGGGCGGTGGAGGAGGAGCGCGCATGAATGTCCCTCTTGTTCTCACGCTCATATATGTGGGGAAACAACCTCCCTTATAAGGAGGTCCAACTCCTACCAAATTAGCAATGTGAGACTAAACTTTAGTAGCACCCCTTGACTTGCACGAATGGGCTAAGTGGGCTTCTAGGATCTATTAGGAATTTCTGAAATTGCTATTGGGCTGTCCCAAAATAGACTAAATTCCAGCAACCCCCTACCAGATCCGAGAGGCACACAAAATTTGCGTTTGATTCCAAAACACTGTTTTATATACCGGTACTGCAGTGGAGATTGCTAAGTTGAACTTCCACCTAGAACTCTATGCTACACTAATAAGCAACTTGAAGAGTGGACTAGGCCTTGAACTGCAAGTTTTCTGCGAATCTAGCTTCACACAAAGCCTTGATCGATACTAGGCTACCGTGGGACTTCCCCGCGGGTGGAGCTTATGCGTCATACTCCGAGACCTTTCACGAGTATATTAGAGAGCACCCTACTCTCATAGATTGCGACGTTTAAAAATCAGACTCATATAGGTTTGTTCTTCAAAAGATGTTCTGCAGGACAACATATCTGCTTAAATGAGCCACTTAGAACACATTAAGAAATACATCAACCTGCCATGCAGATTAGGAGTGTATCGCATCTTCATGGAGAGGTATTGTCACGCGGGGTCTTCGATCACATAGACGAGGTTACCACTGTGAGCAACTCAAATTGTGGGTCTCATACCCATCTCCTTCGATGCATTATCTATCACATTACATGATCGACCCTTAGTAAAAGGATCTGCCAAATTTTTAGACGTTTGGATATAATCCAATGCAATAACTCCATAGTTTTTCATTTTCCTGACAGACTTTAACCTTCTATGAACATGTCTTGATGACTTCATGTATTCCTTTGAGCTGCTTACTTTAGCGATCGCAGTTTGGTTGTCGCAGTTCATAAGGATATCCGGTACAGGTTTCTCAACAATCGACAAGTCATTCAAGAGCCAACAAAGCCAATCTATTTCGACTGTAGCTGTATCTAGTGTTGTGAGTTCTGCTTCCATGGTTGACCTCGTTAAGATGGTCTGCATGCAAAACTTCCAACAAATAGCGCCACCTCCATGAGTGAATACATATCCACTCGTGGCCTTTATCGCATCAGCATCAGAGATCCCGTTTGAGTCACTACACCCTTCCAGTACCTTTGGGTACCCAGTGAATTCCATAACTCGCAGTGCCTTTCAAGTAACGCATAACTCTTTCTAGAGCTTTCCAATGCACATCTCCTAGTTTTGAGACAAACCGGCTCAGTTTGCTAACAATAAAAGAGATGTGAGGTCTTGTAGCACTTGCTAAGTACATAAGCGAGCAAATAATCTGAGACTATTTCAATTGATCTCTACAATTCTTCGGTTCTTTCTAAGCAACACACTAGCATCATATGGTATTGGAGAGGGCTTGCAGTCACTGTAGCCAAAGCGATTCAAGATCTTTTCCACATCGTGAGATTGAAGCAATGTAATCCCACCATTATCGTCTCTCAACAGTTTGATGTTCATAATTACATCAACCACTCCTAAATCCTTCATCTCAAAACAACAAGATAGGAAATCCTTGATCTCCTTAATAACATTCAGATTTGTTCCAAAAATCAATATGTCATCAACATACAAGCAAAGGATAACTCCCTCACCCCTACCCTGGCGATAGTACACACATTTGTCAGCTTCGTTTACAACAAAGCCTGCAGCTGTTAAAGTTCTTTCAAACTTCTCATGCCACTGTTTGGGTGCTTGCTTAAGTCTATACAAAGACTTTAGCAGCTTGCACACTTTTCCTTCCTGACCATCTACTACAAACCCATCTGGTTGTTCCATATAAATTTCCTCGTCCAACTCTCCATTTAGGAAAGCAGTCTTAACATCCATTTGATGAACGAGAAGATCATGTGAGGCCGATAGTCAAAGTAGTACTCCAATAGTGGTCAGTTGAGCCACATGTGAGTAAGTATCAAAGACTCTTCACCTTCCTTTTGGGTATAACCCTTGGCCACGACCCGTGCCTTGTACTTCTCAATAGTACCATCAGGCGTAAGCTTGTTCTTGAACACCCATTTGCACCCTATAGGTTTGCACCCATAAGGACGATCAGTAATCTCCAAAGTTTCATTTGCCGGGATGGAATCCATCTCACTACGGACCGCTTCCTTCTAGTAGTCAGCATCTTCAGATGCATAGGCCTCTGAAATAAAACTAGGAGTGTCATCTATGAGATACACAAGAAAATCATCACTAAAGGACTTTCCAATTCTCTGTCTCTTGCTCCTAGTAGGAACTTCATTGTTCTCCTCCACAGGATTTTCAAAGTGTTCCATCGAAATGGTAGGTTCAGTAATTGTAGCTAATTCCTGATTCGATGAACTGGGCATCTCCTGATTTGATGAGCTAGCCATATCCTTCATGGGAAAGATATCTTCAAAGAAAGCCACATCATTCGACTCCATGATTGTACCGACATGCATGTAAGATACCTCAGAGTTTACAACCAAGAATCTATAGCCAATGCTACGAAAAGCATATCCCAGGAAAAACAATCCATAGTTTTTGGTCCAAGCTTGCGCTTCATTGGAATTGGCACATTGACTTTCAGCAAACAACCCCAGGTTCGCAGGTAAGAGAGTTTTAACCATTTCTTCTCCCATTCCTCGAATTGAGTTATCTCTTTGTTCTTTGTGAAATCGGTCTAGGACATGGGATGCAAACAATATCGCCTCCTGATGTCTACTACGCAACTTGTTCTTGTAGACTCGTGTTGGGCCTTCAAGCGCAGAGTTTTGTAGGACAACAAAAAATTTCTCTCAAGCGGATGACCTAAGGTTTATCAATCTGTGGGAGGTGTAGGATGAATATGGTCTCTTTAAAACAACCCTGCAATCAAATACAAGAAATCTCTTGTGTCCCCAACACACCAAATACAATGGTAAATTGTATAGGTGCACTAGTTCGGCGAAGAGATGGTGATACAATTGTAGTATGGATAGTATAATAGGTTTTTGCAATATAAAAATATAAAAACAGCAAGGTAGCAAATGATAAAACGGAGCACAAATGGTATTGCAATGCTTGAAACTAGGGTTCATATTTTCACTAGTGCAATCTCTCAACAATGTAACATAATTAAATCATATGGCAATCCCTCAACGTACGACAAAGAGTCACTCCAAAGTTCTTATCTAGCGGAGAACATAAGACAAAATTGTTTGTAGGGTATGAAACCACCTCAAAGCTATCCTTTCTGATAATCTATTGAGCTATTCCTATAAGTGTCACAAACAACCCTAGAGTTCATACTGAAATAACACCAAATGGTACACATCAACCAACTCTAATGTCACCTAAATACTCCAATGTCACCACAAGTATCCGTGAGTTGATTATACGATATGCATGAAACAATTTTAGATTCATAACATTCAATCCAACACAAAGAACTTCAAAGAGTGTCCCAAGATTTCTACCCGAGAAAGTAGGACGAAAACGTGCATCAACCCCTATGCATAGATTACCCCAATGTCACCTCGGGAATCCGCGAGTTGAGTGCCAAAACATACATCAACTAAATCAATATAATACCCCATTGTCACCACGGGTATTCATATGCAAGACATACATCAAGTGTTCTCAAATCCATAAAAGTATTCAATCTGATAATAGTGAAACCTCGAAGGTAAAAAATCAATTTATATCAACAAGATAGAGACAAAGAAACACCATATGATCCAACTATATTAGCAAAGCTCGTGGTACATCAAGATCGTGCCAAATCAAGAACACGAGAGAGAGAGAGAGAGAGAGATCAAACACATAGCTACTTGTACATACCCCTAGCCTCAAGGGTGAACTACTCGCTCCTCGTCATGGTGGCCGCCGGGATGATGAAGATGGCCTCCGGTGATGATTTCCCCCTCCGGCAGGGTGCCGGAACAGGGCCCCGATTGAGTTTTCGTGGATACAAAGGCTGGCGGTGGCAGAACTTCTCATCTAGGGTTATTTCTGGGGGTTTCTGTATTTATAGGATTGTTTGGAGTGGGTCTCATGTCAAGATGGGCTTCGAGGGGCCCACTACCCACCAGGGCGCGTCAGGGGGGTGGCGTGCCCTGGTGCCTGGTGGGCAGCAGCCCCCCTCTAGTGGGTCTTTGCTCCAATATTTTTCTTTTATTCCAAAATAATTCTCCAAAAAGTTTCGTCCAATTCCGAGGACTTTTATTTCTGCACAAAAAACAACATCATGGTAGTTCTGCTCAAAACAGCGTCAGTCTGGGTTAGTTCTATTCAAATCATACCAAAACCATATAGAATTGTTGTAAACATGGCATGAATACTTCATAATTATAGATACGTTGACGACGTATAACCTCCCCCATCATGCCTTGGAGAGACCCGATGAGTCTAACATGGCGTTAACCAAATCTGTTAGAGTACGATTCTTTCTTTAGGCTACCCCATTTGACTGAGGTGAATAGAGAGGTGTCCTCTCATGGATTATACCATGCTCCGCACAAAAAGAATCAAATTCGCTTGAAAAATACTCTCCACCATGATCGGACCTCAGCCTCTTGATCTTTTGATCCAGTTGGTTTTTCGCTTCAGCTTTATAGATCTTGAAAAAGTTTCAAATCCTCATCCTTAGATTTCAGAAGATACACAAGGCAGCATCTAGTGGAGTCATCAATTAACGTCATGATTTTTTTTCACCTTTCGCCAAAACATCATTCATTTCACAAAGATCTGAATGTATGAGCTCTAGTGGTGCAAAATTTCTTATTTCCGCAATCATATGAGATTTACGAGGTTGCTTAGGTTGCACACAAACTTGACACTTAGATCCCTTGACAGTGGTGAAACTAGGATTAAGTTCAACTTGGCTAGTCACGACATGCAACCAAAGTTAACATAAAAAGACGTTAATGTCATACATTTGATTCACTATTGTTGCAAACATGATTAACAACTTTATTGCAAACATTTGACAAGGATAAACGGAACGGGCCTCCTAACTCATAGCCTTTACCAAAAAAAGTTCCATACTTGGATATTACAAATTTATTCGACTCAAAGACAAGCTTGTAGTCATCTCTACACAGAATATATCCGCTAACAAGATTTTTGTTGACGGAGAGGACATAATCCACGTTCTTCAGCCGCATGATCTTTCCCGAAGTAAACTTCAGATCGACCGTGCCAACACCACGAATAGAAGCACTTAACCGTTGCCCATCAGCATGGTGGAAGTCCCTGCGGTTTGATAAGACGAAAACATGGAAATATCACCGCATACATGCACATTAGCACCCGTGTCAATCAACCAATCAGGAGAATGACATACTAAAAGAATAGTGGGAAATATACCTTACCCGGCATCCTTCATGTCAATGTCACCAATGACAACATTAGCGGTCTTGCCGCCTTTCCCAAGATGACGCTTGTCATAACAGTTAGGGCAACTAGGAGCCCAATGATCAGGATCTCCGCACACATGACAAACACCTTTCTTCTTGTCATTCTTCTTCTTGAAGTTCGATTGTTGTACAGCCTTGTTCTTCCCATCAAACTTTGCTTTATCATCAAACTTGCCCTTGTTCTTGAACTTGTGGGGTTGGAAGTTTTCTTCTGTACCTGATTGGCACTAGATCCTCCCTCAATACCTCGAGCACGTGTGTCTTTTGCTGTCGCCTTTTCTTCCACATCAAGAGTACCAATGAGATCCGGAACGGAAAATTCCAGTCTCTTGTGTTTCAGAGAGGTAGCAAAGTTCCTCCACGAGGGGGGAAGCTTAGTGATGCCTCCAGCAACAAACTTGTCCGGTAACATGTAATTGAAGTGCTCAAGTTCTCTAGCAAATGACTGTATCTCGTGAGCTTGTTCAACCACGGATCGCTCATCGGTCATCCTGTAGTCATAGAATTGTTCCATGATGTACCGCTCAGTGCCGGCATCCGAAACCCCAAACTTGGCCTCGAGTACGTCCCACATATCTTTTTCATTATCAATTGACGCATAAGCATCAACTATGTTCTCACCAAGAACACTCAAGAGAGCAGCCTTAAAATACGGTATCCATTTTCTGAAAAGTTTGTTCCTGTTGAGGATCAAGATCTCCTTCAGGTTTGGCAAGAGTGGCGTCATAACAACTCATGGTTTAAAACCATAAGACTCTCTCACACGCCACCTCTTATAGTGCACACTCTCAAACATAGGAGGCGTCATGGATGCAGAAAAACCACTTGGGGTAACTTTCCTATAGTAAGATTTTTGGATTGTTGGAAATATGAGCAATTTACCATATGATTTTATTAACAGAAATAGTAGATAAAACATGACTACTATAGTAGAGATGAAACAAGTCATGTAATCAAAAAGAGAGAAGGCAAATATCATTTGCACATGTGAACTAGAATAGAACATTTGTAGAGCAGATACTAGAAGGAGAAACTGTTGCAGGATTTGAAATAGAATGAACATGAGAACGTACGGAACAGCGGCAGAAGCATTGGTCTTGGGATCGACGTCCTCGCCGGCCATGTTGTCGAAGAGGTTGTCGACGTCGGGAAAGAAGTCGTCGTTGCGGAAGTGGTCATCGGCGTCTGGAGCGTCCGTGATGAACCGATCAGTAGTCGCGCAGAGCGCTACCCAAAAACCTTATCGCCCTTCTCCCGTACAGGACTCATAGAGGTGGGGTTTCGCAGGTCTACTGTCCCGACCTGCGGTGCACGTCACAAGCCAGGATGGGGAAGAACCTTGCAGTAGCTCAGAGATTGGAACTCGGTGGCAAGAGGAAGATGATGTTCTGGTGTGTTTCTCTTGAGAGAAGCGACCTCCCTTTTATAGGCACAAGCGAAGGACGCGAACAGGCTGCGACGGGAGGTGAAGCAAAAGAGGGAGACAAAGCGAACAGCCTACAGCCGAAGAGGCGCGTCGTTCGGATTCAGTCTGCACTACAGCAAAATGTTTCAGCTGCCGTGTGACCATTCATATACCCGTCGTGCGTGGCAAAAATTTAGATATCGGCTCGGCTCATTCCCGCAACCCGCGGCACGGCGGGCGGCGGGGGATGAGTGCATGTGAATGTCCCTCTTATTCTCATGCTTATACATGTGGGGAAACAACCGCACTTATAAGGAGGTCCAACTCCTATCAAACTAGCAATGTGGGATTAACTTTTAGTAGCGTACCTTGCCTTGCACGAATGAGCTAATTGGGCCTCTAGAATTTATTAAGAATTTCTAAAATTGCTATTGGGCTATTTCAAAATAGACTAAATTCCAGCACTGTAGCCACCAGTGTGTGCCGGGAAAGGAGCAGCATAGCGGAACATGTAAAAAACGGGTCAACTAAAGGCCTGTTCGGATTCCCTCCTCTGCACTACTCCGTTCTCGGAGCTGGAGGAGTGGCAGTTCAAAATCGCGGAGTGGGGAAGGAGGTGCTCCGCAGATCCTGAGATTTCACGGAGTGGGAGGATTACCGAACAGCCCCTAATTGGTGTGCAAGTAAAGAATGGAACTTGGTACCACTCCAACTTGTTTGCTACGCCGGCCGGCCGGTACATGTGTGGCAATTGAGATCTAGGAGAGGCATGCATGCACGTGCATGTGCACACATGTGTCCTCGTCGGCCATGAATATGCACGTACGTATGCATTCGTGTTTGCGTCGGCTCTAAGTCGCTGGAGACAATGCGCTTATGGAACAAACAGCTGTTGTTTGCTCGGTTCCTGCTAGCTAGGTATGGCCACTGTGTCAGCCGAATAATTTGCTCGTTCTTTTCTTCGTCTTGTCCGCTAACAACCACAGGCCATCGAGCTGCAATTTCTCGATCGGCCTCCAATATTATTTGGGACGTGCATCTCTTTGCTGGTATCAGCTGGGTATGAATATGTCAATGCTATAAGTTGGTAACAACAAGAAGATCCTCCGGCGAGACGACTGAGAACGAGAAACGAATTCCATTCATGTTGATGTTTGGTGGTTGAATAGCCGAGGCATATTGGATCCACGGTGTCTGGTGCACAGCATTTCTGTCACGTTCATGTTGGTGGTTGAGGGTTGAGACGCTGAATCCACGGTTTCAGAACGAATTCTTCCGAGAGTTGTTAACATGAAAAATTCTTCCGGCTCAGCAGACTTCCGTCCCTTCTTCCATCGGCTATCAGAAATCTGGGATCGCCCATTCCCATTTGTTTTCTCCCAAGCAGTGCTATGCAAACGACAGTCTGCGGACGATTTTTGGACGACAAGCCTTTCAAACGAGTAAATAGCATAAAACTACTAGTTTACAGGTTAGGGTTTCAAAAACTACCAGATTTTTATTTTTCTCAAAAACTACCAAACGCGTGATCGGCTGTTTCAAAAAAACCAAATCACCGAGTGTTTAAATTGTAAACCGTTTTTTGACAGTTGTGGCCCACCTGTCAGGTCCATGTGGCATAAAAAATTAACACCGTTAGGTTGACCGTTAGATTGACCATTCACAGGTTATGACCGGTGGGGCCCAACTATTTATAAAAAGCAATTGAGCCCCTGTAATTTTCAAAAGAAAAGCGATGGGGTCCCTGTACCTTTGCTGAAAAAAGCGATCTGGTCCTTGTGAAGAAAAGAAAAAAGCAATCAGATCCTAGGCCAATCCCGCACGGCTTCTCTCCGGCAACCGGCCGCCGTCCACTCCCCTCCATCCCCTTCCCTGCCGGTGACTGGAGGTGGCCGAGCTCCAGGACATGGGGTGCGCGGCCGGCGGCTCGCCATGGCGCGGCCAGCAGCGGGGCCTCGGGCACCTCCCCATGGCGCGGTCTCAGGCGGCTCGCGGCCAGCAGCGGGGCCTCAAGTGGCTTCCCATGGAGCGGCCTCAGGCGGCTCGCGTCCACCACGAGCACGAGCACGGCATGGTCAGCTGTGTGTGCAATCTTCCTCCGGCACGAGCACGAGCACAGCACGGCATGGTCAGCATGGCGAACTCCTGCAGGATACTTCCCTGGACAGGGCTAGTCTGCGGGGGGAGGGGGAAGGCGGGATGCTCGCCGGGTGAGCCGGCTATTGGAGGAGGGTAGGCGAGCGGCGGGGTTCCCATGACCAATTTTAATGACCTGGGTGCTCATACAGTACACACGCAGCAACAAAAAAATCCTTGAAACACACACTCAATGGCCTGTAAATTAGTACTTCAAACTCGACTAAACTTTCAGTACATGACCACTACATAATACCAGTACTTAAACAAAGAGGCCATAATAACCAGTTTTGACCAGGACCAAAATTACATGACCAGTACTAACACCAAAAGGGTAGAATCACTAGTTTTGATCGGAACTAAAAGAAAATGACCCGTACACTTGTCAAGCAGGTTCACTTCTTTGCCTTTTTCTTGCCTTGCCCATTATGCATTTTAGAAGCCTTCCTCTTCTCTGTACTTGGTCCTGCTTGGGCATGTTCTTTTCCTTTGTTTCCATTCTGCTGGCTTGCTGTGATGTTAGCATCTGTTTGTGCTTGCTGTTGAGAAATCAAGTATATCCAACAATGCATAATTAATAGAAACAGAAGAAAAGCAAAATTATATGAAACAGAAGAAAAGCAAAATTATATGAAACTGAAGAAATGCGCACGTACGTGAGACAGAAGAAGTGCAAAATTATATGGAACTAAAGAAATGCAAATTAACATGAAACAGAAGAAATCCACTAGTGTATGAAACTGAAGAAATGCTAAATTATATGGAACTGAAGAAATGCAAAATTACATGAAACAGAAGAAATCCACTAGTATATGAAATAGAAGAAATACACAATTATATACCTCAGAGGCCTTCATTTTCCTCCCTGTTTTTCTGAGAAAGGCATTTTTTTCTTGCCTTTTTCTGGATTTTTGTGGCAACCTGACTTATTGTGGCCTTTATTCCCACACATACTACAAGTAATTTTAATCCCATGTCTTGACATCTTCTTTCCTTTTGGTGCTTCTCCCTCTTCCCTCCTCCTGTCATTTTTCCTGGGTCTACCTGGCATGCTCACATAACCAGGAGCTTGTGGTCTGGGATTCTGAGAAACAGGCCACCTTTCCTCACGTTCAACTGGCTCCAAGCAGTGCTCATATATTTTCTTGAATTGCTCAACTGAATAGCACTTGTCAATGAAGTCTTCAATTCTTCTGCCACTCTTATAAATAGCACTGATAGCATGGCAGCAAGGTAGACCTGCCAGCTGCAGGTACCCACAGGAGCATGTCATGTTATCTAAGTTGACAGTGTAGGTCCTTCCTCTTCCACTAACATGTTTAACCTCAAACCCTTCTTTCCCATTCCAGAGTACGTCACAGAACTGAGTTAATTTGATGTTCACCTTAAGCTTTTTAAAAATGTTTGGGCAAATTGGATTATTAGTCCACTTATCAGATTTCTCTCTGTTTTCTTGAACTCTCTTTGTCATTTTTTGTCTAACCTTTTCCAGCATGGATATGCAAGGATAGAATCTGGCCTCAATGATTGAATTGTTGAAGGACTCACATAAGTTATTGTCCACTGAGTCACATAGTGAACCCACAGGGAAAAAAGCTCTGGCCCAGTGCTTAGGCTCTGTTCTCATTATGTCCCTTGCTCCTTCAGGTGTGTCTTGAGCCAACTTTGCTTTTCTGTACATGAAATCTTCTCTATTCGCAGCCTTTGCAATAGCCCAGAACTTCTTCTGTAAAGCATGCTCCCTGTACTTCTTCCTCCAGTTAGCATAGATGTGTCTAGCACACATCCTATGTTGTGCTTTTGGCAGAAAATCCTGCATGCTACTGATCAAGCCCTACAGATCACCATAAATTACAATGTCAGCACATTAATTGTAAGAAGTGGTACTACCAATATTCTACCAAAGTACAAGGTCATGCTCCGTCGTGGCAAATAAACAATGATGACTACAATATTCTACCAAAGTACTAGGTCATGCTCCATCGAGTCGAATAAAGAACAATGACTACAATATTCTATGAATATTTAACAATAGTAATTAACAACATGCTTAAGAGAGTGATTAACATCATGATTAACAAATTACCTTCTGTTGATCTGAAATGAACACCCAGCCTTCACCTTGATCATTTATGTCCAAGTCTTTGATCAGAAGGCCAATAAACCACTCCCAACTTTTTGTAGTTTCTTGCTCCACTATTGCCCAAGCAATTGGGTACATTTGGTTGTTAGCATCCCTACCAATAGCACAAAGAAGTTCACCTTGACAAGCTCCTTTGAAGAAACAACCATCAAGCCCAATAACCCTTCTGCATGCTTTAAACCCTTTTTTCATTGCATTGAAACAAACATAGAATCTTTGGAAGATGTTTTGATCCATGTATTCAGGATCTAGACCAACAAGAATGGTACTACCAGGATTGCTTCTCAGCAACTCTAGCTGGTAGTCAAAGACCTTGGTGTACTCCTCTTTCATCCCTTCTAACAACTTCTGTGACACTATCTTCTTTGCAGCCTTGCACTTTGATGTTGATACATCAGCAAAGAAATCCTTCAGAACAGTGGCCTTAATGCTATCAATCTTCCAAGTGGGATTGGCCCTTAAGATATGCTCATACCTTCTTGCAATGGGTTTTGCAGTTACAAGGTGATTGTCCCTGTTTGGAGCACACATATGTTCATCCTCATATGTTAGGACCTGAAACCTGGAACACCTGGTAGTCTTTGCACCATATATAAGCCATGGACATCCAGGCCAACCACACTTAGCCCTAATCCTTTCATCCTCTGACTTCATGAAAATAATACTCCTAAATGTCAGCAGCCCATACTTTATTAGTGCCTTTTTCATTTGGCTCTTGCTCCTGAAAACCATTCCTAAACAGAACATGGGGATATCTGTTTTGGGGTTATACCTGATGTACTGGCTCTTCCTCCTGACAACATGGCCATCATCATCAGTCTCATCATCATATGAGTAATCTTCATCATCTGAGTCAAAGTGATCTTCCCCTACAACTTCTTCCACATTTGCAACTAGATCTATTGGAACAACACCAGATGGATTTCTCTCTGCCCACCTCTTTGAGTCTCTAATTCTCTTCTTGAAAGCCCTTGCTTCTTCCCTTAGTTCCACATATTCATCATCCAACCCACTATCATCACTTCCTGCCACATAATCGCTATCATCTTCTTCACTATCTGAAAATGCAGAGCCATTACCATCTTCCTCATGTTCATGTGCATGATCTAACTGCTGCACAATTAGTTGTTGAGCTGCTGCACTCCCACTTTGTGATCCTGGATTGAAGATCTGAGAGCTACCAGTAATGGGTTCATCTAGAACATCGAACTGAGAAGTTTGTCCCTGTACTTGAGTAATAACACCACTCCCATTTGCTACAAACAAGTTCCCAATTCCAGTCACAGATGATGGATTTCACTAACAATCTGCACATCTTCTTCTGCAGTTATGATCGCATCTGGTTCTACATCACTCTCTCCCGCTGACTCATTACCCATCTCATTTTCAAAGTCACTTGCACTGTCACTTGCACTTCCATCATCTTGCTCCCCAGAATACTCCACATAAACATCAGCAACTCCTCCTTCAGTTATGTATTCACACATTTTAATGCAGCCAGCATCATCACACAGGAAAAACAACCCATCCACTAGTTCTTTACCAGGCAACAGGAAGTATATTTTCATACTTTTTTTCAAAGGAACATGATCACCAAGATACCCTTTCAGTTCTGGCAAAGACAACTTGTCTCTTTCTATCTCTGACATTGCCTCATCTCCTCCAACATAATCTAAGTTAGGCCCCATCCGAACAAACTGGCCACCGAAGTGAAACCTCACATTCAGTATGTCACATGGATCCATGATGAAAGCACAAACCCTAACCTGCATTGCCATACAATTTTTGACAAGAATCAATGGCTCATACAACTCATCCGAACTGAATGCAAGATGAAATCCGAATTTAACTCATAAACTAAACGCCCTAAGAACCCTCACTTTCCCTAATCAAAAACCATAACAACAATCAGCGGTTGGAGATGCAAGTGCGACAAGACTGGCAAAAGGAGGAAGGGGATTACCTGCGATTTTTCTCCGCCTCGATCTTCTTGCGTTCCAGCGATCAACCGCTGCCGGCTGCCATTGCTGCTGGGAGGAAGGGGAGGAGCAGCGGGACAAGGCGTGGCGTCAGGCGAAAAACAGGGGAGGGAGGTGGGTTCGTGCTGGGGTTTATGAGGGCCCTAGGAGGCCCACAACCAGTCCGTTTTGGCGGGCCTTTCCCCCTCTCTATGCCACGCACTCAATCCCATCTCACACAAACACGTAAAGGGCTGGGATAAACTGGGATCAGAGAGAACAGGGTGTCAATTTTGGGGATTCAGACTTCAGGGTCGCTTTTAGACTTTGAGAACGAATTGAAGGTTTTTTTTCAGACTTTTGCCTTTTGCGAATCTACGTGGTGTCATACTTGTGTTTGTGTGACTGATACTTGTACGAAAGGTTCTTACTCTTTTCTATTCGTCTGGAGAGAATACATCTACTACATTAAAGGTTTCTTTCCGCCCTATTTAAGAATCTCTGTAGCTTGGTCATGCATGACTCAGCCGAATCTGCATTTTCTTATGTTCCTTCTGGTATTCTTTTTTGTTGGTGAGTAATCTAGCGAACAGCAAATCGAATAATCAATGCAGTTTTCGTGTCGAATAATCAGTGAAGTTATTAGTCAGCTCACCCGGCTAAGTCAAGCGTGACTGTACGCAGAGTACATTTATTTTTGTCACATCCAGGTGATATATTTGACCAAAGGAAACATCCACTTTCAGCGTCATTGAACCGTTGATCTCTGATATATTTTACCCCTATCGAGGGAAGAAATCGTCCGTTACATTTGACTTCTTGATCCGTCCCCCCTTGCAAAGTCTCGTTCCTGTTCCAATTGACATAACCATAGTCCTACTAAGTGTACTACTTAACACGTCAATAACAGCTTCAAACACTGTTAATCTGATACACTTTTTTTACCAGTGTTTTTTTCTCGAGAGTATGCAAATTGCGTACCTTAGCTTTATAGAAGGTAGAGGTTTGAATACAAGAAAATGACAGTCCGTTGCGCACAACCTGTCACAAGACTCCACACCGGCTAGTCCGAAGACAACCCCCACACATGACAACAACAACAACAAGAAGAAAAGCCTATCCTAAACTGGGCAGCAAGGCCGCGTCTCAGCCAATGCCGCCGCCTCCAAAAAGAACATCTTCATCTTGACTTTCCTCGTTGACGCGCCATCCTAAAGAAGGTGGATGGTGGAATTTGGTCCGTCCCGGTAAAGGCGTCGTCTTGGACACGCTAGCAATGATGTGCATAGCGCCCCTACAGAACAATCTTGGATAGCAGCGAGCGCCGAAGGAAAGCAACCTAGGACCTACAAGCCGTGTCTCCAAACACGATACTCCCAAGAGAGGGACGGCGTCGAGGACGCCGCTATCGCGCCGGTCCAACTCCGAACCTAGGCTTTCGCCCGAAGACATCAACCAAACCAGAATGAAGCGAGTACGGTGTCGACACACCTCGGCGACGCCTCCAAGGAGGGAAACGACACCCACGGGCGCCGTCGTCGCCGGCCCCGACCGAAGACGGACAAGGACTTTCGTCTGTGACGTCGCACGCCATCCTCCTCGCCCACCGGAATGGGGCAGCCGTCCACGTTGTTCACACCGCCGCCGCCGCAGCAAATCAATGTCATGGCCGATGCGTCATGGAATACCGACGACCCGCACGACGAGAGCCCACCTCTCTACCAACTCCGATCTGGCCGAGCACCCGCAACCCCCACCGTCGAGCACCTCCTGTGTGGTCGAGGGACCGCCGCACGCTGCTGTCACGCTCCTGACAGCAGCCGTACAGACCGGGCCCCTAGCCAGATCGGGCCCCCAGCCCAGATCGGGCCCTGGCTAGGCCCAGATCTAGCCCGCAGCACCCTCTCCATGGCCGCCGGCGGCAGCTCCACTGCGATTTTCGCCGCCTCCAGGAAGCACCACCGACGGCCGCAGGGCTGCTAGCTCCGCCTCCATGGCCCGAGGAAGCCGCATGGACGCAAACCTCGCGCCACAGCCTCTGTGTCGCCGCCCCCAGGCCCGCGCCACCGCTTCCATGGCCGCTCACCCCTCCGAGCTCCGGCTCCTCCGCCAGCCTTCACGCAGCTCCGCCACGACCCTCCTCTCGCCGCCCGCCGCCTCACAGCACCGCCGCCGTGCGCCGCCCGATGAAGCCCTCCTTCGCGCGAAGACAACGCCACCGGGCGCGCTCTCCTCCCCGCCGCCTTCGGCGGCCATAGGGCCGCCACCACCGCCAGGACCGGCGGCGGCAGCGGCCGGGTGGATTTGGGGTAGGTGGCTCGCTAGTTAGGGTTTCGTCCCCCCCCCCCCCCCCCCCCCCCCCGGGTCGCCCGCGCGTGCGACCCGGGAGGGGAAAGGGAAAGTGAGCAGCTAGGAGAGTGTCAAAACTGAAAACTCCCAATACAATGGACTTAGGTGCCTCTTTGTACCAGTGTCAATCAAGTCACACGTTGAAGCAGACTAGAGCAGCACAGCCACGGGGGCTATGATGCCAAGAATTGACAGTGACGGCCATCGATGAACAAACGAGCTAGGCAGCCCGACCCAGCAGCACAAAACGCCACACAATGTCGACACTCTGCATTTGGCACATCAGAGGGACACTTTTCCCTGTGGCGAGCGTGAATCTCCAGTGATTACTGGACAAGTGACAGCAGCTGCAATATAAACAGTAAAAACAGAAGCAGAAGAAGGACGTAAAAAAAACGCCACGGCCCACGCCCAAGATCTACTGCGTGTTGCGCCCACTGGCTTCGTCGCGGCCGAAAACGACGGCGGTGCGAGTGGCAACAAAATACGTACTCGTCAAGCTCGGCGATGAATATGATAACACCACCAACGTCTCTTTCGTCTCGTACCAAAAATATTGCGGGAGCAGAAGAATTGGTACTTCCTGAAATAATTGAAGGAGCCGTTTATTGATTAGCTGAGTGAAGTAAGCGAGAGGAACATTAAACAAGCAATTCATCATACTGCTTGATTGAATAATTGAGACCATTAACGTGGGAACCTAACCCAACATATTATGTAGGCGGGCTGATGAGTCGGAGCTGTCACGGATTTCCATTTTTTTCAATCTTGGGAATGGGTGCTTCTGGTTGCTACAGTTTAATGTTAAGGAGTTGATCGTGAGTGGTTCAAGCAAGGATGATATGGCGGCGGTGGCATCCTCCTGGTGGAGCTGTGTCCTCAGGCTCCGCCGTTGCGACGGCGAATGCTCCACCGCCCGCGCGGAGTTTGGGAGGTAGTCCAGAAGCGGATGCAGATTGTGGTATACATCAACGACAGCTGGAAGATGATGGATCCTGTGATGGGTTTGTGGTACGTGGATGGCAGGTCTGGTTTCCTCTAACGACGTCTTAGTCATTCGGGGGTGCCAGATCTGAAGTTCGATCTTGGACGAGCCACCTTGGAGTTCCGCAAATCTGCATATCAACGATGGAGCCGCGTCGATCTCGAGTGTGGAGGTGATCCGCCATTTTTTCCTTTGGTGGCAGATGTGGTGGTACCAGAGGCACGTGACAGGCGTTGGTGTCAAACTCAGAGGTTTCTTCGGTCTTGTCTGTAGTTTTTACTTCTTGGCTGGTGTTTCTTTGTGCAAAGGCTAGCGTTTTGCCATTTGTTCAGTTTTGCCAGGTCGGTATGTATGTGCCTTGTATTATGTTCCTTATGATATAAACGAGGCACGTATTACCATGCAAAAAAACATGAAGAGGCATTGTAAATGAAACATCATCAATGAAAAGAAAGATCATGTTCGGAAATAATGGTTGTTGTTCAATTGTAGCTTCATTAACGATTTTTTGAGTTTGGATGTCGACTATGTACTCAGTCAACCAATTGTGAGGCCTACTTAAAATTCAATTCTAATGTCGCCTTCAGCTGGTTGACCCATTGACATGTGGGCCTGCATCCAATTGCGAGAGCATTAAGAATTTGTATTCCCCAGTCGACTATAATTTTTCCTAAGTCCTAGTCGATAAAGGTTAGGCACCGAATTAGCTTTAACCCTGCTCCCCCTCCCTTGGATGTAGATATTGAAGCTTGGAATTCGATACTGGATTTGGCTTTTCCAAAACTGATCATTTGGTCCTTTATGGAATTCAAAATCAGACAACACATTTCTTTGGTATTGGATAAGTTCTTCTTGCTGGCTCCGGCATGCTACCGAACCGTTCTTTTCTCATGCTTCTCTTGTTGTGATACAGGTCACCAATGTAGTTGGCGCTGGCGGCGACGGACACCGCGTTTGGAGGCGGCTTCTTGTTCCGGCGGATCCGGAGCCGCGCCATCGACCGGGATGAGGAGATGGCCGATGAGGACCTCGGCCTGAACCCGGACGACGCCGAGGGCCTGGCCTGGCGGGACCGGAACAAGGCCATGGAGGAGATGGAGGCGGCGTCGGCCTAGGCTTTGGCCAGGGCCGCGAAGGCGATGGAGCGGGCCGTCGGGAAGCCGGCTTGGCCTGAGACGCCGGCGGGCATGGAGCCGGCGAGGACGATTTTCGTGCCGTCGACGGGGAAGGGGCAACCCGGACAGCCGGGTGGAGGTGGCGGTGGGCGACCGAGAGGTCGTGGAGATTGACAATGACTCCCCGCGGACTGACGTGGTCGAGCGGGTGGAGGTGGTAGGAGGCGGAGGTGGGGCTGCCCCGGAGGGGGCGCCGCAGGCGACACCAGACGGGGTGCCGGAGGGAGCACCGACCTGGACGCCGGAGGGGACACCGGTAGGGACGCCGGTGCCAAGGCCGGCCGCCGAGGACACGACGGGCAGCGTGAGCGCCCTGGTGGCCAGGCAGCCACAAGTGGCACCGGGAGGCCGTCCAGCCGCCAGGCCGCAGCAGGTCAGGGCTGGGCCCAGCCGGACCGTCTTTGGGTCGATGACGCAGGAGAAGGCATCGATGGCCGCCGTGCGCAAGCATCTTCGCGGGCGCGCGGAGCGGGTTCAGGCCTTTGCCCAGGCCGAGGCGGAGCGGGCGCGAGAGCTGGAGCCCTCCGTATTTGTAAGGTTCTCTTCATGTGGCTTTTTCCTTTTCCTTGTAGTTGGTCAGTGGGGGCGCGCCAGCACACCCACTGGGTGTAGCCCCGAGATTCGGGCCAACTATGTAGTAGTGGGGTCGAATCTTAAAAATTTTCTTGTGTTAATGCTTGCTCTTCTTTAGCACCTGGATGCCCTCCGAGTCAGCATCTACAACCGGCTCCTCGAGAAGCACGAGCAGATCTTGGCGCGGCTCGCTGCCAAGGAGGAGGTGCTAAGCCTTGCCGAAGGTACGTCCTGTGTGCTCTTAGTGGGGGCGCGCTAGCGCACCTACTGGATGTAGCCCCCGAGATTCGGGCCAACAACGTAGTAGTTGGGTCGAATCTTACAACGCTTTGTCTTTTCTTCCGCTGTCTCAACTTTGCATCTGTGCCGCATAGCCGCCGCGGCCGAGGTGCTGGTCTTGCGAACCGGGCTGGCCAGAGCCGGTCGGCAGCGCGATCTGGCAGCTCCCGACGCCGGCCAGCTACGGGTTGAGGTGGCGCTGCTGAGTGCGGAAGCCGCCAAGGTGGTGGAGGCCCAGCAGGCGCTTGCCGAGGCCAGCAAGTAGCGCGAAGAGCTGGCTGGCGACAAGAGCCGGCTTCAGGCCGAAGTGGAGCGCCTCGAGGCGGAGGTGGCCAAGGCGGCGGAGGCCCAGCGGGCACTCGCCGAAGCCGAGCAACAGCGCGATCAACTGGCCGACGACAAGGGCCAGCTCTAGGCCGAGGTGGAGCGCCTGAAGGCGGAGGCCGTCAAGGTGGCGGACGCCCATCAAGCGGAGCTCCTTCGCCTTAAGGAGGAGCATGAGAAGGTGGCCTCCTCTAAGGACGCCGAGCTGAAAGCGGCCGTTGACAATGGCGCTGAGCTGGAGAAGGCGCTCGAAGCGCACAACCATGCCAGGGACTTGGAGCGGCACGATACGTTGCTCGAAGCGCAGCACTTGGACGAGGCCTTCGCCAGTAAGTGCTTCTTTGTTGACTTTGCCGGGTTGTGAAGCCGGCTTTGCTTTTTTTGTTGCTAACTGTTTTGCTTTTCTTTTTCGCAGGGCACTTTCTGGAGACGCAGAGGACGGCGGAGGAGGCCGTTCACGTTCAGCGGTCGCCGGGGAACCCGGGCGTTGGGCTTGACCCGAACGTCGCCTGGAGTTTCTCGGAGATCATGAATGCCATCGAGGCCCGCCTACAGGTCTTGGCCGAGCAGATGGCGTAGGTATCTGAAGCCGGCGTGGGGATGACGGCGGCCCTCTAACCTGGCGCCGTTGAGCCCAACAGCTTCACGCGGCTGGCACGGTGGCTGGAAGCCAGGCCAGCGCGGCTTCACGCATGGCGCGTCTCTGCCGCCGTGTCGGCGCCGACGTGGCGCTAAGGTTCGTCATGTCCTGGTACCCGAACCTGGCGCTGGACCAGTTGGTGGCCCAACGAGCCGGCGCGGAGCCCCAGCTACAGGCGGAGGCGGGCCGGATCGCCTCCAGGGCTAGCTACCTGGCCTCGTTCGCGCTGCATGACGAGTTCCAGGTAGAGCTAACCGACGACGGCGGGGTGGTGCCACCTGACGACTTTGACCTGCTGTTGGACGACCCGTTGGGCAGATCCGAGGAGTCAGGCCCTTACGCGGATGCCGGCGCCGGGTTGGCTGATACCGGCAATTCGATGAACCCGAAGGCTACTGAGGAGGAGCCGACGGGTGCGCAACCCGACGAAGGAGCCGTATGAAGCTATCCTGTTTATCTTTTCGCACTTTGGTTAAGTAGCAGGTCCACCCACCCACTGGGGTGTATTTTAGTGAATGTAATGAACTCTGGCCTTGGGCCTATTTGGCAATGTAAATATTTTTGTGAATGTTTATGCCGTTGACCTTTGTTCTTTAAGCTTTTTTCTCGTTTGCTCCTTCTTTGGGCCTCCCCCCCCCCCCCCCCCCCGCGATTCGAACAGCCAGGTTCCGGTCTGTGACAAGGAATTCGGTCCTTGGAAAGAGCGCGTGGTACTTAGGCCCTTCGAACGTTGAGCGCAAGCAAAACACCCACTGGACCGGCGGGCGAGCAACCGGTCGTGCATCAATTTAGTGCGGTAGGGCCGGGTTGGCCAACCCGGCAGATCCAACTTAGTGTTTCGCGACGTGTAGGTGCTTTGGCCCATAGTTCTTGCCGGCCAACAGCCGAAGCCGGACTGTGGCGTAGGGCGAAGTGGAGGGCATAGGCTCCCCGAACATGACGTGATGTGCTAAGGAGGATGGCGGGTTGTGGCCAAGCCGGCCAACCCCCGAGCCCCCGGGTTGGTCGGGCCAACCCGGTGGTGGAGGTTTTTAAGAAAATTTGCAAGGATGTGTGAAACACAATAACTTGGCAGGAAAAGGTAGCCCCCGAGTGTCGTTTAGGTGTCCCATAGTCTTTCATAGAATTACAAAAGGCAGCGATACATACGTGCATACAGCTAACTGTAAAACGGGCGGAGGGGCTCTGCATTCCAGGGCCGGCTTGTCTCTTCGCCGGCGGTATCTCTCTTGCGCTTGTTTGGCTTGCGGGCGTCGATGAGGTAGTAGGCGTTGCGTTCACACAAGGCTTTGCTGGCGATGAAGGGGCTCTCCCATGGGGAGGCCAACTTGTGCTGGCCGGCTTGCTGCTAGATCAGCCGGAGGACGAGGTCTACCTCACGGAATGCGAGGGGCTTACTCTTTTTGTTGTGGTAGTGCCTCAGGACTTGCTGATAGATGGCGGATCGGCTAAGGGCCAAAGGGCGCGCTTCTTCGAGAAGGTCGACACCGTCTTCGCGGGCTTCCTTGGTTTGTGCTTCTGTGTAAATTGTGACTCGCGGCGAGTCGAACTCGATGTCGGTCGGGATAACGGCTTCTGCTTCGTAGACGAGGAATAACGGGGTGAACCCAGTCAACCGGTTCAGCGTTGTTAGGAGACTCCAGAGGACGGCCGGCAGCTCATGGAGCCAGATGCCGGGTGAACGGATGAGGGGCTCGATGAGCCATGGCTTGATACCGGATAGGATGAGGCCGTTGGCTCGCTCGACCTGGTCGTTGGACTGAGGATGGGCCACGGAGGCCAGGTCAAGCTAGATGCCGGAGACGGAGCAGTATTGCGCCAGGGCGCCCTTGGCAAAGTAAGTGCCGTTGTCCGTGATGATGCTGTGCGGGATGCCGTAGCGCACCACGATGTCTTTGATGAATCGGACGGCTGTTGGCCCGTCCAGCTTGTTGATCGGCCGCACCTCGATCCACTTGGTAAACTTGTCGACCGCCACTAGCAACTGCGTCATGCTGCCCCGAGCGGTCTTGAAGGGACCTACCATGTGGAGCCCCCAGACCGCGAAGGGCCAGGTGATCAGGATGGTTTGCAGGGCCGAAACCGGCTGATGGCTGCGCTTGCTGAAGCGTTGGTATCCGTCACACTTGAGGACGAGCGACTCGGCGTCTTTGAGGGCCGTGGGCCAGTAGAAACCATGGCAGAAAGCCTTGGCCACCAGGGACAGGCGGCGTGGTGCCCGCACTCGCCCTGATGTATGTCGAGGAGGATCTCTATGCTCTTGTCTTGCTCGACACAGCACTGGAACACGCCTGTCGCGCTGCGCTTGACGAGCTCGTTGTCGATGATGCTGTAGGCGGACGCCCGGCGTTGGACTTGCGGGGCCTCGGTCTCGTCCATGGGGAGCACTCCATTCTCCAAGAATGCCAAGATTGGCTGGGCCCATGATGGAGCCGTCACCACAGTGAAGACGACCGCCAAGACGGGTTCTGGGGCAGTAGACCCCGGGTCAGGGATGACGGCGGCAGGGTTGAGCACGGCAGCCCCCGGGCCGGGATCAGCAGTCCCCGGGACCGGGTTGGGGACAACAGCCCCCGAGCTTGGACCGGCAGCCCCCAGGTCCGGGTTGGGGAGGGGCGCCGCAGGGTTGTGCGGGATGAAGATGGACTCGGAATCCATAGACGGCTTGACGGACGGCTTGCGCAAGTGCTCGAGGGAGACGCCGGATGATATGGCCTGCCGGGATGGGCCAATCTTGGCTAGCGTGTGGGCGGCTTCGTTTACTGTGCGTGGGATGTGGAGGAACTCATAGCCGTCGAAGGCGCCAGAGAGCTACTGGACCAGGAAACGGTAGCTGGCCATGTTGGCGTCCCGGCCGTCCCACTTGCCGGAACACTGCTGCACCACTAGATCCAATTCACCATAGCACAAGATGCGCCGGATGTCGAGTTCCTTGGCAAGCCGGAGGCCGTGCACAAGGGCTTCGTACTCGGCAACGTTGTTGGAGGCAGCGAAGTGGATCTGGAGTGCGTACCACAGCCGGTCGCCCTTCGGGGAAGACAGCACGATGCCGGCTCCCAAGCCGGAGCGCATATTGGAGCCGTCAAAGTGCATGAGCCAATGCGTTGAATCCGGCGGCGGTGGCGGCGGCAGCAGGTACTGGGTCTCCCTCCAGTCGACGAGGAAGTCCGCTAGGGCCTGGGGCTTGATTGTGGTGCGGGGTTCGTAGAGGATGGTGTGGTCGGCTAGCTCGATGGCCCACTTGGCACCCCGGCAGCCCATGATCTCGCCGATGGGGGCCGTGCTGACCACGGTGATGACATGCTCTTGGAAGTACTGCTTCAGCTTCTTGGCGGTAAAATACACGCCGTAACACATCTTCTAATAGTGCGGGTAGTTCTGATTGGATGCGGAAAGCACCTCGCTCAGGTAGTAGACCGGGCGCAGGACATGATGGATCTTGCCCTTCTCTGGTCGCTCGACCACCAGCACCGTGCTGACCGACCGTGAGGTAGCGGCGATGTATAGCAACAGCAAATCCTTGTCTGCCGGCGAGGCCAGGACAGGTGCGATGGAGAGCATGCGCTTGAGATCCCGGAACGCTTCATCCGCCTGGTCGTTCCACTCAAACGGTGACGTCTTCTTCATCAGCTGATACAGGGGCAAGGCCCTCTCGCCCAGCAGGCTGAGAAACCGGCTGACCAAGGCCAAGCAGCCGGTGAACTTCTGGACATCGCGCAGCCGAGCCGGCTTGTGCATGCGCTCGGTGGCCTTGATTTTTTCCGGGTTCGCCTCAATGCCGCGCTCCAAGACGAGGAAGCCGAGCAGCTTCCCGACCGGCATGCCGAAGAAGCACTCCTCCGTTTGAGCTTGATCTGGTACTCACACAGGATGGCAAAGTGAAGGAAATATGTCCTAGAGGCAATAATAAAGTTGTTATTTATATCATGATAAATATCTATTATTCATGCTAGAATTGTATTAACCGGAAACTTGATACATGTGTGAATACATAGACAATACAATGTCCCTAGTAAGCCTCTACTAGACTAGCTCGTTAATCAAAGATGGTTAAGTTTCCTAACCATAAACATGTGTTGTCATTTGATGAACGGGACCACATCATTAGGAGAATGATGTGATGGACAAGACCCATCCGTTAGCTTAGCATAATGATCGTTAAGTTTTATTGCCACTGCTTTCTTCATGACTTATACATATTCCTTTGACTATGAGATTATGCAACTCTCGAATACCGGAGGAATACCTTGTGTGCTATCAAACGTCACAACGTAAAAGGGTGATTATAAAGATGCTCTACAGGTATCTCCGAAGGTGTTTTGTTGGGTTGGCATAGATCGAGATTAGGATTTGTCACTCCGAGTATCGGAGAGGTATCTCTGGGCCCTCTCGGTAATGCACATCATAATAAGCCTTGCAAGCAATGTGACTAATGAGTTAGTTGTGGGATGATGCAATACGGAACGAGTAAAGAGACTTGCCAGTAACAAGATGGAACTAGGTATGAAGATACCGATGATCGAATCTCGGGTAAGTAACATACGGATGACAAAGGGAATAACGTATGTTGTCATTACGGTACGACCGATAAAGATCTTCATAGAATACTCCCTCTGATTCTTTTTTCTCTGCGTATAAGGTTAGACCCGCATACCAAGGAGAGCCCCGCTGGATTTTTTCTTGACTAATTTGCCCATGCACTCGCACGGAGCGGAAGGTGGCCGTTATTAATATGCATGCAGCCCATTGGCGCTCCTCGTCTGTCTCCGTATTTTACTCCCCACTCAGCGCACTTTCCTAGTATCTCTGCATGCAAATCATCATGAGCTGTTGCATGCAAAGCGAAAAGGTGGGGGCATAACCGAAAACCACGGCAGAATCGCTCCATCGCGCAGAGTATTGAGGAAAAAAACGAAAAAAGTTATGCGCAGAGAAAAATGGATCGGAGGGAGTATGTGGGAACCAATATGAGCATCCAGGTTCCGCTGTTGGTTATTGACCAGAGAGGTGTCTCGGTCATGTCTACATAGTTCTCGAACCCGTAGGGTCCGCACGCTTAATGTTCGATGGCGATTTCGTATTATATGAGTTATGTGATTTGGTGACCGAATGTTGTTCGGAGTCCCGGATGAGATCACGGACATGAAGAGGAGTCTCGAAATGGTCGAGAGGTAAAGATTCATATATAGGACGATAGTATTCGGACACCGGAAGTGTTCTGGGGGTACCGGGTACGTATCGGGTCACCGGAAGGGGTTCCGGCCACCCGCCGGCAAAGATATGGGCCTTATTGGGCATAGGGCGGGACAGACCAGCCCCTTGTGGGCTGGTGCGCCCCCATATGGGCCAATCTAAGTGGAGAAAGGAAAAGGGGAGGAGGAAAGGAAATCGAGGGAATAGGATTCCTCCTTCCTTTCCCCTTTCCCCTCTTTCCTTCCCCCCTCCGGAGATAAGGAAAGGGGGAGGCCGAATTAGAGGAGGCCCCCAAGTAGGATTCCTCCTACTTGGGGCGCCCCAAGGCTGCTCCCCTCCCTCTCCCACCTATATATACATGGGGAGGGGGCGCCTAGAAGACACACCAACAATCGTTAGCTGTGTGCGGCGCCCCCCTCCACAGTTTACGCCTCCGGTCATATTCACGTAGTGCTTAGGCGAAGCCCTACGCGGATTACTTCACCATTACCGTCACCACACCATCGTGCTGACGGAACTCTCCCTCGACACTTTCCTGGATCAAGAGTTCGAGGGGCGTCATCGAGCTGAACGTGTGTAGTACTCGGAGGTGCCGTACGTTCGGTACTAAGATCGGTTGGATCGTGAAGACGTTCGACTACATCAACCGCGTTAACATATCACTTCCGCTTTCGGTCTACGAGGGTACGTGGACACACTCACCCCCTCTCGTTGCTATGCATCTCCTAGATAGATCATGCGCGATCGTAGGAAATTTTTTAAAATTGCATGCTATGTTCCCCAACAGTGGTATCCGAGCCAGGTCTATGCGTAGATGATATGCACGAGTAGAACACAAATAGTTGTGGGCGATAATAGTCATACTGCTTACCACCAACGTGTTACTTTGATTCGGCGGTATTGTTGGATGAAGCGGCCCGGACCGACATTACATGACTGCGTTCATGAGACTGGTTCTACCGACGTGCTTTGCACACAGGTAGCTGGCGGGTGTCTGTTTCTCCAACTTTAGTTGAATGGAGTTTGACTACGGTCGGTCCTTGTTGAAGGTTAAAACATCACACTTGACGAAAAATCGTTGTGGTTTTGATGCGTAGGTAAGAACAATTCTTGCTAGAAGCCTGTAGCAGCCACGTAAAACTTGCAACAACAAAGTAGAGGACGTCTAACTTGTTTTTGTAGGGCTTGTTGTGATGTGATATGGTCAAGACATGATGTGATATAAGTTTTTGTATGAGATGATCATGTTTTGTAAAGGTTATCGGCAACTGGTAGGAGCCTTATGGTTGTCGGTTTATTGTATGAAATGCAATCGCTATGTAATTGCTTTACTTTATCACTAAGCGGTAGGGATATCGTAGAAGCAATAGTTGGCGAGACGACAACGATGCTACAATGGAGATCAAGTTGTCAAGTCGGTGACGATGGAGATCATGACGGTGCTTTCGAGATGGAGATCAAAGGCACAAGATGATGGCCATATCATGTCACATATTTTGATTGCATGTGATGTTTATCTTTTATCTATCTTATTTTTCTTAGTACGGCGGTAGCATTATAAGATGATCCCTCACTAAATTTCAAGGTATAAGTGTTCTCCCTGAGTATGCACCGTTGCTATAGTTCGTCGTGCCGAGACACCACGTGATGATCGGGTGTGATAAGCTCTACGTTCACATACAACGGGTGCAAGCCAGTTTTGCACATGCAGAATACTCGGGTTAAACTTGACGAGCCTAGCACATGCAGATATGGCCTCGGAACACTGGAGACCAAAAGGTCGAACGTGAATCATATAGTAGATATGATCAACATAGAGATGTTCACCATTGAAAACTACTCCATCTCACGTGATGATCGGACATGGTTTAGTTGATTTGGATCACGTGATCATTTAGATGACTCGAGGGATGTCTATCTAAGTGGGAGTTCTTAAGTAATATGATAAATTGAGCTTTAATTTATCATGAACTTAGTCCTGATAGTATTTGCATATCTATGTTGTAGATCAATAGCTTGCGATGTAGCTCCCCGTTTATTTTTTTGATATGTTCCTAGAGAAAAATAAGTTGAAAGATGATAGTAGCAATGATGCAGACTGGGTCCGTGATCTGAGGATTATCCTCATTGCTGCACAGAAGAATTATGTCCTTGATGCACCGCTAGGTGACAGACCAATTGCAGGAGCAAATGCAGACGTTATGAACGTTTGGCAAGCTCAGTATGATGACTACTTGATAGTTTAGTGCGCCATGCTTTACGGCTTAGAATCGATGCTGCAAAGACGTTTTGAACGCCACGGAGCATATGAGATGTTCCAAGAGCTGAAATTGGTATTTCAGGCTCATGCCCGTGTCGAGAGGTATGAGACCTCTAACAAGTACTTTGCCTACAAGATGGAGGAGAATAGCTCAACCAGTGAGCATGTCCTCAGAATGTCTGAGTACTACAAATCACTTGAATCAAGTGGGAGTTAATCTTCCAGATAAGATAGTGATTGACAGAGTTCTCTAGTCACTATCACCAAGTTACTGGAACTTCGTGATGCTGAAATCGACGAAGATAGAAATCAAGAAAGAGCATCAATTGTTGATGGTTAACAAGACCACTAGTTTCAAGTAAAAGGGCAAAGGAAAGAAAGGGAACTTCAAGAAGAATGGCAAGCAAGTAGCCGCTCCCATGAAGAAGCCCAAAGCTGGACCCAAGCTTGAAACTGAGTGCTTCTACTGCAAAGGAAATGGTCACTTGAAACGAAACTGCCCCAAATACTTGGCGGATAAGAAGGATGGCAAAGTGAACAAAGGTATATTTGATATACATGTTATTGATGTGTACTTTACTAGTGTTGATAGTAGCCCCTGAGTATTTGATACCGGTTCAGTTGCTAAGATTAGTAACTCAAAACAGGAGTTGCAAAATGAACACAGACTAGTTAAAGACGAGGTGATGATGTGTGTTGGAAGTGATTCCAATGTTGATAAGATCACCATCGCACGCTCCCTTAACCTTCGGGATTTGTGTTGAACCTAAATAAATGTTATTTGGTGTTTGCGTTGAGCATGAATATGATTGGATCATGTTTATTGCAATACGGTTATTCATTTAAGTCAAAGAATAATTGTTGTTCTGTTTACATGAATAAAACCTTCTATGGTCATACACCCAACGTAAATGGTTTATTGAATCTTGATCGTAGTAATACACATGCATATTCATAATATTGATGCCAAAAGATGCAAAGTTGATGATGATAGTGCAACATACTTGTGGCACTGCCATTTAGGTCATATTGGTGTAAAGCGCATGAAGAAACTCCATGCATATGGGCTTTTGGAATCACTTGATTATGAATCATTTGATACTTGCAAACCATGCCTCATGGGCAAGATGACTGAAACTCCGTTCTCCAGAACAATAGAGCGAGCCACTTTGGAAATAATACATACCGATGTATGTGGTCCGATGAGTGTTGAGGCTCGCGCCGGGTATCTTTATTTTCTAACCTTCACAGATGATTTGAGCAGATATGGGTATATCTACTTAATGAAACATAAGTCTGAGACATTTGAAAAGTTCATAGAATTTCAGAGTGAAGTGGAAAATCATCGTAACAAGAAAATAAAGTTTCTACGATCTGATTGCAGAGGCGAATATTTGAGTTACGAGTTTGGTCTTCATTTTGAAACAATGTGGAATAGTTTACAACTCACGCTACCTGGAACACCACAGCGTAATGGTGTGTCCGAACGTCGTAATCGTACTTTATTAGATATGGTGCGATCTATGATGTCTCTTACCGATTTACCACTATCATTTTGGGGTTATGCATTAGAGACAACTACATTCACTCGAAATAGGGCACCGTCTAAATCCGTTGAGACGACACCGTATGTACTGTGGTTTGGCAAGAAACCTAAGCTGTCGTTTCTTAAAGTTTGGGGTTGCGATGCTTATGTGAAAAAGCTTCAGCCTGTTAAGCTCGAACCCAAATCGGAGTAGTGCGTCTTCATACACTACAGGAATTAGGACCTTTGCCGTCCGCCATGGCTGACGGCAAAGGCACACATGGCGGACGGCAAAGACCTTTGCCGTCAGCCAGCAGACGGCAACACGTCCGGGTGAACAGGCTACGACAAAGGCTTCTTTGCCGTCTACTGGCTGACGACAAAGATGCACAGGTCTTTGCCGTCCGCCAGCCGATGGCAAAGAGCCTGGACGGCACATGTGTCAGCGTAGGTCCGTTAAGTGGTTAATGGCGTGCTTTGCTGTTCGCCAGCTGACGGCAAAGACCTTTGCATAGTTGCCGTCTGCCAGCGGACGACAAATGGCATTGAATCTTTGCCGTCCGCCAGCGGACGGCATAGCGTGCCACGTGGCAGCACCTGGGGGGCTGGGCTATTTGGTAGCTTTGCCATCCGTTGGCCGACGGCAAAGCATCCAAATAGCCAGCCTACTGCCCCAGGTTGCACAGGTAGCTGACATGTGGCAAGTTTGCCATCCGCTAGCTGATGGCAAAGCTCTTTGCCGTCCGCCAGCAGACGGCAAAGAGGCTATATAGCCCCTGTTTTTTCTTGAATTCATTCAATTTGACAGAATTTCACACATACACACACACACATATGAAAATACTTTCGACAAGCATACCAACACATATACATACCAAATCATATCCCTGCCATATGGATATGATCATCCAACACATATACATAGCAAATGGTTTCATCCAACACATATACATAGCCAACATATCCAACAGCAAGCATACAATGGTTTTAACCATACATACATATATAGGTTGCAAGTTTGAAATTGTTCATTCTACAAAATCAAAACAAGAAGGAAGCATAAAGAGAACAGTAGACTCCATCAACGCAAGCTTCCTCATCTAAAGCAAATCTGCAAATTGGGAAAGAAGCAAGTTATAAGAAGAAGAAGAAGAAGAAGAAGACTAGCTAGAAAAAGAAGAAGAAGAAGAAGAAGACTAGCTAGAAAAAGAAGAAGAAGAAGAAGAAGAGGAAGAAAAGGAAGAAAAGGAAGAAGAAGAAGAAGAAGAAGAAGAAGAAGAAGAGGAAGAAAAGGAAGAAGAAGATTTTTTCTCCTCTTTCTTTTTCTCCTCTCCTCTTTTTTTATCTTCTTCTTCTTCTAACTAAGGTAGGTAAAAATGCCATTTTATTGCTAAGCTAGGTAAAAATGCTAAGTGTAGGTCATTTTAGAGCTAAGCTAGGTAAATAGGTCATTTTGGAGCTTACTAAGGTTATTATGTCATTTTTGAGGAAAGTATGGTAAGTCTATATCATTTTGGAGGTAACAAAGATTATCATGACATTTTTTAGGAAAGAAAGCTAATTATAGCTCATTTTTTGTCCAACTTAGGTAGTTATGCCATTTAGGAGGAAAGTAAGCTAAGTATGCATTTGTTAAGCAAAACACTAGAGAAAACTTACCCTCATCACAACAAATGCTATGCAGATCGCATCAAAGATAACAATTGATCCAACGGCATAATGATACCAAGCCTCATTATCAATTGCATATTTTCTAATCTTCTTAATCTTCAAGCGCATTGCATTCATCTTCATCCTGTGATCATCGACTACATCGGCAACATACAACTCCAATTCCATCTTCTCTTCTTCAATTCTTTTAATTTTTTCTTTAAAATACTCATTTTCTTTTCCAACTAAATTTAACTTCTCGACAAGAGGGTCGGTTGCAAATTCCGGTTCACATACCTCCTAGATTAAAATATCTCTATGTCAACTTGATGGCCATAATTGTCATAAATATGAAATGCAACAAATAGTTATAAAAGAGGATTTACCACATCTGGATCATAAAGCGGGCGAGGACTGACGGGAACGGATATCAAGACCATGGCACTAGGTATAACAAACAATCATACAAAGTAAGAAAATTATACAAGTAACTATATAAATTAAGTACAACATAAATTTTTTAATACCTAGTAATAATCTGGTTTAATAAATGCTTCGGGATCAATAAATGCATCATCATCATCAATATTAGTCATGACGTGCTCATCATCATCATTAATAAATGCATCACCATGTGGAAGGCCACCTCTACGTAATCTGTCAAGCATTGACAGGTCATCCGCAGCAGTAACCTCTTCTAGTTTAGGCTCTTCTTGTTCCGGCTGAGTGGTGAAGTCGGGTTCACTGTTGCTGTCTACTTCAATGTTATGGGGTGAAGTAGAGCGGTTCTTGAAACGTTTTTTGGAAAGACGTGTTTCTTGGAAGAATTCTCCTTCATACGTGTCTGGGTTAATGTGAGGTTCATAATCATCTTCATCGGGGGGAGGTGGTCTAACACGTGGCGGCACTTCATAAACGACATGCCAACCTTTGAGATTAGGATCATTTTGACAGGCCCACGGTAGATAGAAAACTTGGGTTGCCTGTTGAGCCATAATATAGACATCGGGAACATCCAAATGGGTGCGTTGATTGATTTCCACTAGCCCTATATGTTCATGAGTCCTTCTAGTCTCCTTCGGCTGGAACCAATAACATTTGAAGACTACGATGTTTAGTGGGTTTGCACCATAGAATTGAAGTTCATAAATTGCTTCAACTCTTCCATAATAATCGGTATCTCCTTTGTCGATAGCAGAGACACAACAATTTGTAGACTTTCGGTCGGCCATAGATAGCTCTTTGCCATAGGTACAAAAGCGATACCCGTTGATGTCGTATTTGTCAAATGAACGGACCTTATAGTCAAAACCATTAGCGACTTGTCTCAATTCGACGTCCCTAAGCTCTGAATTAGCCTACAAGTTTAATACGAAAGGGATTGTTGCATTAGCCACAAATTAGACGAAGAAATGAAATGGTCTAATGGAAATTACCATTTGTTTGAACCAAGAGATGGAACCGGGATAGCCGCCTCCATGCTTTGCCAGAAGCTCATACTCTTCGACGGAATCCTTTTGGATCACCGCTCCATACGAGAATTTGGCGAC
The DNA here is from genome assembly GCF_002575655.3 of Aegilops tauschii subsp. strangulata. Classification (NCBI taxonomy): domain Eukaryota; kingdom Viridiplantae; phylum Streptophyta; class Magnoliopsida; order Poales; family Poaceae; genus Aegilops; species Aegilops tauschii. The sequence continues at coordinate 563,560,467 of NC_053036.3, forward strand.
ATATCGACTGTATCAAATTTATCCGGGAATAAGAGCAGTTCAAAGGAATTAGAAGTTGCGAAACAATGTACCGAGAACTACTCGATGTACGGCCGCACTTCTGTTAGGTTGTTGAAGATATACAACGAAATGGTCTACCATTCTTCGAAATCCAACGTTAAGGAATTAGAAGCACCGGCTGGTGCGAGATCCCCTTTGAATAGGCTGAGGTTGGATCGACCCTTTTTAGGTCGCCGGCATTGTACCGTGGCTTCGGATTATGCAAATGACGTTTTTTGGCTTCGTAGTGTGCTGTCACGAAGTTTGCCGCCTCCTCAGTAATGAATGCCTCGTCCATCGATGCTTCAATTCTACGTTTATTTTTACATTTTGCTCGAAGCGTCTTCTGCATCCTCTCAGTTGCGTAGCACCAACGATTCTGCACAGCCCCCCCAATCTTGCCTCGGTTGGGAGATGCAAAATCAAGTGCTGCATTGGATTAAAGAACCCCGGCAGAAATATCATCTCTAACTTGCAGATCAACTCCGGCGCCAACTCTTCCATTTCTTCTACCAGGTCAGGCGATAATTCTTTAGCACAAAGAACACAGAAGAAATAGCTCAGCTCTGCCAGTACTAGCCATTCATCCTCATGGATGAATCCACGCAACATCACCGGCATTACCCGCTCAATCCATATGTGCCAATCATGACTCTTGAGACCAAATATCTTCAATTTTTCAAGACTCACTCCCCTCTGTAGATTCGCTGCATACCCATCGGGGAACATCAACTGCATTTTCACCCACAAGATGATTTCCCTCATAGCCGGCCTTCCAAGATTGAACCATGCCTTTGGCTTTGTCCATTTCTTATTTCCTTGCGGTGGTTGCATGTTTTGTAACGGTCTATGACATAGCGCCTCCTGATCGACTCTTGCCTTAGGATTATCCTTTGACTTCCCATCTATGCCAACAATGTACCAAAAAGTGCCTCGGCGATATTCTTCTCAGCGTGCATCACGTCGATGTTGCGTGGGCAAAGGAGGTCTTTGAAGTAAGGCAGATCCCAGAAGCATGTCTTGTGAGTCCAGGCGTGTTGCGAATTATACCCCTTGAAATACCCTGAACGCTCTGGATCTGGCTCGAGAGCGTTTAACTGATCCAGGATCTCTTGGCCTGTCAATGGAGGTGGTGCAGAGTCTTTCACAACTCTACCTTTGATGAAGTTCTGCTTGTCTTTCCTGAACTTATGGCGAGGATGTAGGAACGGTCTATGCATGTCGAAGCAAGAAAACTTGCGACTGGCCTCAAGCCAACAAACCTGAAGAGCTCCCTTGCATGTGGGGCACGGGAACCTTCCATGCACACACCAGCCAACGAATAGCGCATACGCCCGCAAGTCATGCGTCGAGTACATGTACCACACATGCATTATGAAGTTCTTTTTGCTAAAGGCGTCGTATGTCTTGAACCCCTTATCCCAGGCTTCTTGCAATTCGTCCTGGAGCGGCTGCATGTACACATTCATTCTTCCCCGGATAGTTCGGCCCTGGAATTATCAAAGTCAGGAAAATGTTCTTTCTTTGCATAATCTGTCCTGGGGGGAGATTGAGTGGAATGACAAATACGGGCCAACAATGGTATTGGGTTGCCGTCAAACCAAACACACTGAACCCATCCGTGCTAATGGCGACTCAAGGATGCCTCGGATCTGCCGCTTTGTCGTCATGTAATGCATCGAAGCGCTTCCACGCTTCACCATCTGATGTGTGCAGCATCATCAGCTTCCCATCTGCATCTAGTTGGGTTCTTTTGCCCGTTTTGTGCCATGTCATCTGTCTTGCCATCTCTTCAACCATGAAAAGACGTTGAAGTCTTGGTACGATTGGCATATACCGAAGAACATTAACGGGGATTTTAGTTTGCGTCTTCTCACCCATACCGTTGTCTACCACAACATACCTGGATGACTTGCAAATGGGACAATAGTTCAAGTCCGCATACTGAAGCCTAAATAAGGCACATCCATTCTCACAGGCATGTATCTTCTCATAGGGCATCTTAAGAGCACGGAGGATTTTGACTGACTGGTACAGGTTTGCAGGTAGTACGTGGCCTTTGGGTAGAAAACGTCCAAATACGGTCATCATCGCGTCGTAGCATTCTCTGCCCAAGTTGAATTGAGCCTTCAGGGCCATTATTTGTGAGATGGCATCTAGCTCACAGAGCTCAGTGTGCTCGTGGAGAGGACATTTTGAAGACTCCAACATTTCATTGAAGGCCTTTGCAGATTCCTCCATCTCATCGTCCGAGTCCCGAGCATCATCATAGTCTTGCACCATGTCTTGCATCCCGGTACCACGCTTGTCGGTGCGACGACGAAGCACCTCAGATCTAGCACGTTGGGCAGACTCGCCATGAAATGTCCAGACCGTATAATCTGGCGTAAAACCCCACTTCTGCAGGTGTTTGCCCATTTCATCCTCTGTCCTCTTGTGCCAATTCTTGCACCCGGCACAAGGGCACCATGTTGTCCTCTGGCCATTTGCAGATGCGGCTCTCAGAAACCCCTTGGTTTTTGTTAACCATTCAGTGGTCATGTCTTTCTGACTAGTGTGACTGGTGTACATCCACGCATGATCAGTCATCTTGCCTAGCTACTGGACACATAAGAAATATATATATAAATCAACATGTATATATATTCATCAGTTAATGGAGTTTTTCACTTTTATTACGTCCATGCAACCTAGACGCTAATAGGTAAAGAGAGGTCCTAATCCCACCCGAGTATGTGTAGATTGGGTTCGTTTTCCCATGCATTGCTCCGGATCCGACGCAAAATTTCGGCAACACCTCCCCGCTGTTCTCCTAATACACGTCTCGGCAATAATCAGAGAGGATGTGTACCCGGACAACAACAGGGAGGCACCGACGAAATTCTGCATCAGATCTGAAGCAGAGCATATGGGAAAACGAACCCAATCTACACATACTAGGGCTGTCCATGGATAACGTTGGACAATTCGAAAGAATCAGGGTTATAAATATGCAAATGCATGCATATTTACAGATGTAACCCTTTTGAACGGGAGACACATAGTGGTCAGGCATACTAATGATTGAAGACACCTATAGCTAGCAAGTTTCATCAGCACGAAGACCGGAACAGAGCAAATCAAGGGGGGGGAGGAGATGTCATTTGTGATAACCCACGAACGCAGGGGCAGAGCTCGTCGAACACTAGACCCTCGCAGCGACGAAAAAACTGCACATTTAAATCGAAAGATGAGTTTCATAGCAATATTGTTTTTTCCGTCAACCTAACTAAATATTTACAACAGGACGAGTGGGTTAGGGGTTCCTCGGTGTTGATAGAACCCTAAATAGCAAGTATCATCGGTGCAAGATACATGAGGCTCTCGGCGTTGAACACTAGATCCATGTCCCACAAGTGACGCCGGTGCCCGACGTCCCGCAACAATAGTTCTGGTGGCCGATGACAGTCGAACACCTTGGAAAATTTGTCTGGCAGCCTCTGCGATGAGGATTAAAGTCAAGTTTTGAAATTTCAACCAAACCAACTTGAGTCAGTTTGGGTGTTACAAGTTTCAACACTTAGCTTCAATCATCATCTCAGAGGCTGCCACACAAATTCGCGATGGTGTTCGACCACCATCGACACCGAGAACTGTTGCTGTGGGACGCAGGACCCCTTTGTCACTTGTGGGACATGGATGTAGTATTCGACACCGACGGCCACATGTATCTCACACTTACGATACTTGCTATTTAAGGTACCATCGACACCAAGGAACCCCCTAACCCGCTCGTCCCTGGGTAAACTAAATTAGCATGCATTCAATAAGCAAAACTACATCATCTCTTGCATCCGTACATCATCGAATGTTATCACTAATACATCTCGAATAGTATCATACATATAGCACCGCTAATGCAGCTAGAACCGTAGCAAACGACGGGTATCGGCGCGGGCGGTGGACACCCAAAGAGAAGGAACCATCACAGGATCATAGCTCCAGTGAGATCCCTGAAGAACCTGCCAGGTATTGTCGAACCTGCCCTCCAACGCAACCATGTAGTGACAGACGTGCTCGTCCTCCTCGCTGACACGGTGACGTACCACCTCCGCGGTGTCCGAAAGCCTCAGCACCGTCACTGGCCCACGCGACCGCCACCACACAAGGTTCGGGTCAACGACGGGCTGGCTCCTCACCAAGTTGCGCCCCCCGGAAGGTAGAACCTCCCAGTACCAGCCCGGCGGAGCCCAGTCTCGGACATGTCCCCTCTGATCAAGCAGGCCTCCTCCGCCGAGTCGACGACGAGGACGCGGGATAGGCATCGTGGACGTCGATGCGGGAATAAATGCTTGAACTAAAAAATAACAACAAATTTCACATGTTCAAAATAAACCAGAAACTAAACCTAAACTAAACTAACTAAACTTAACCTAAACTAAACTAACTAAACTAAACCTAAACTAAACCAGAAACTTAACCTAACCTAAACTAAACTAAACCTAAAGTAATCTAACTAAACTAAACAAAAACGAAACTAAATTATACTAAACCTAATTAAAATAAATCTAAAAAACAGGAAAAAAATGTCTCACCTTGGAGCGGCCGGGGCGGCGGGTCGGCGGGGCGGGGCGGGGCGGCCGGGACGGGGCCGGCGCGGCCTGTTGTGGCGGCCTGGGCAGCGAGGAAACCCGGGCCCGCGCGGACGGGATGGCGTGGCCGGGGTGGCGAGGCGGCCGGATGGGACGGGGGGGCCAGGGCGGCCGGGGCGGCGACACGGCCCAGGGCGGGGCGGCGGCGCGGGGTTGGGATGAGGGGAGGGAGAGAGAGGGGCAGGGCGCGAGGGCGTTTTGTTACATATAGGGCACAGCTCTTTGCCGTCCGCTAGCTGACGGTAAAGAGCCTAGCTAACGGACGTTAGAATGGCCACTTTCTTTGCCGTCTGCTAGCGGACGGCAAAGTTTCTTTGCCACCAGCTAGCGGACGGCAAAGAAAGTGGCCGTTAGCTGCCCCTCGCTAGCGGCCCACCCTGCCTCTTTGCCGTCCACGAGCGGACGACAAAGGTTCTATGCCGTCCACGAGCGTATGACAAAGGTTCTATGCCGCCAGCTAGCTGACGGCAAACACTTTCTTTGCCGTCAGCTGCTTCTTTGCCGTCAGTTTTCTTCACGCTGATGGCAAAGACCCTCTTTGCCATCAGCTAGCTGACGGCAAAGAACTGGCTGACGGCAAAGTTCCTGATTCCAGTAGTGATAGGATACCCAAAAGAGACTGTTGGGTACACCTTCTATCACAGATCCGAAGGCAAGATCTTTGTTGCTAAAAATGGATCCTTTCTAGAGAAGGAGTTTCTCTCAAAAGAAGTGAGTGGGAGGAAAGTAGAACTTGATGAGGTAATTGTACCTTCTCTTGAATTGGAAAGTAGTTCATCACATAAATCAGTTCCAGTGATGCCTACACCAATTAGCGAGGAAGCTAATGATAATGATCACGAAACTTCAGATCAAGTTACTACCGAACCTTGTAGGTCAACCAGAGCACGTTCCGCACCAGAGTGGTACGATAATCCTGTTCTAGAAGTCATGTTACTAGACCATGATGAACCAACGAACTATGAGGAAGCGATGATGAGCCCAGATTCCGCAAAATGGCTTGAGGCCACGAAATCTGAGATGGGATCCATGTATGAGAACAAAGTGTGGACTTTGGTGGACTTGCCCGATGATCGGCAAGCCATAGAGAATAAATAGATCTTCAAGAAGAAGACTGACGTTGATGGTAATGTTACTGTCTACAAAGCTCGACTTGTCACAAAAGGTTTTCGACAAGTTCAAGGAGTTGACTACGATGAGACCTTCTCACCCGTAGCGATGCTTAAGTCTGTCTGAATCATGTTAGCATTTACCGCATTTTATGATTATGAAATCTGGCAAATGGATGTCAAAACTGCATTCCTTAATGGATGTCTTAAAGAAGAGTTGTACATGATGCAACCAGAAGGTTTTGTCGATCCTAAAGGTGCTAACAAAGTGTGCAAGCTCTAGCGATACATTTATGGACTGGTGCAAGCCTCTCGGAGTTGGAATATACGATTTAATGAGTTGATCAAAGCATATAGTTCTATACATACTTGCGGTGAATCCTGTATTTACAAGAAAGTGAGTGGTAGCACTACAACCTTTCTGATAAGTATATGTGAATGACATATTGTTGATCAGAAATGATGTAGAATTTTTTGGAAAGCATAAAGGAGTGTTTGAAAGGATTTTTTCAAAGAAAGACCTCAGTGAAGCTGCTTACGTATTGAGCATCAAGATCTATAGTGATAGATCAAGACGCTTGATAAGATTTTTCAATGAGTACATACCTTGACAAGATTTTGAAGTAGTTGAAGATGGAACAGTCAAAGAAGGAGTTCTTGCCTGTATTGCAAGGTGTAAAGTTGAGTAAGACTCAAAACCCAACCACGGGAGAAAATAGAAAAAGAGAATGAAAGTCGTTCCCTATGCCTCAGCCATAGGTTCTATAAAGTATGCTATACTGTGTACCAGACCTATTATGTACCTTGCCATGAGTTTGGCAAGGGGGTACGATAGTGATCCAGGAGTGGATCATTGGACAACGGTCAAAGTTATCCGTAGTTATCTAGGAGGACTAAGGAAATATTTCTCGGTTATGGAGGTGATAAAGAGTTTGTCGTAAAGAGTTACATCGATGTAAGCTTTTACACCGATCCGGATGACTCTGAATCACAATCTGGATACATATTGAAAGTGGGAGCAATTAGCTAGAGTAGCTCCATGCAGAGCATTGTAGACATAGAAAATTTGCAAAATACATACGGCTCTGAATGTGACAGACTCGTTGACTAAACTTCTCTTACAAGCAAAACATGATCACATCTTAGTACTCTTTGGGTGTTAATCACATGGCAATGTGAACTAGATTATTGACTCTAGTAAACCCTTCTGGTGTTAGTCACATGGCGATGTGAACTAATCACATAAAGATGTGAACTATCGGTGTTAAATCACATGATGATGTGAACTAGATTATTGACTCTAGTGCAAGTGGGAGACTGAAGGAAATATGCCCTAGAGGCAATAATAAAGTTGTTATTTATATCATGATAAATATCTATTATTCATGCTAGAATTGTATTAACCGGAAACTTGATACATGTGTGAATACATAGACAATACAGTGTCCCTAGTAAGCCTCTACTAGACTAGCTCGTTAATCAAAGATGGTTAAGTTTCCTAACCATAGACATGTGTTGTCATTTGATGAACGAGATCACATCATTAGGAGAATGATGTGATGGACAAGACCCATCCGTTAGCTTAATTAGCATAATGATCGTTAAGTTTTATTGCTACTGCTTTCTTCATGACTTATACATATTCCTTTGACTATGAGATTATGCAACTCCCGAATACCGGAGGAATACCTTGTGTGCTATCAAACGTCACAACGTAAAAGGGTGATTATAAATATGCTCTACAAGTATCTCTGAAGGTGTTTTGTTGGGTTGGCATAGATCGAGATTAGGACTTGTCACTCCGAGTATCGGAGAGGTATCTCTAGGCCCTCTCGGTAATGCACATCATAATAAGCCTTGCAAGCAATGTGACTAATGAGTTAGTTGTGGGATGATGCATTACGGAATGAGTAAAGAGACTTGCCGGTAACAAGATTGAACTAGGTATGAAGATACCGACGATCGAATCTCGGGCAAGTAACATACCGATGACAAAGGGAATAACGTATGTTGTCATTACGGTACGACCGATAAAGATCTTCGTAGAATATGGGGGAACCAATATGAGCATCCAGGTTCCGCTGTTGGTTGTTGACCGGAGAGGTGTCTCGGTCATGTCTACATAGTTCTCGAACCCGTAGGGTCCGCATGCTTAACGTTCGATGACGATTTTGTATTATATGAGTTATGTGATTTGGTGACCGAATGTTGTTCGGAGGCCCGGATGAGATCATGGACATGACAAGGAGTCTCGAAAGGGTCGAGAGGTAAAGATTCATATATAGGACGATAGTATTCGGACACCGGAAGTGTTCTAGGGGTATACCGGGTACGTATCGGGTCACCGGAAGGGGTTCCGGGCACCCCCCGACAAAGATATGGGCCCTATTGGGCCTAGGGCGGGATAGAACAGCCCCTTGTGGGCTGGTGCGCCCCCATATGGGCCAATCTAAGTGGAGAAAGGAAAAGGGGAGGAGGAAAGGAAATAGAGGGAATAGGATTCCCCCTTCCTTTCCCCCCTCCCCTCTTTCCTTCCCCCCTCCGGAGATAAGGAAAGGGGGAGGCCGAATTAGAGGAGGCCCCCAAGTAGGATTCCTCCTACTTGGGGCGCCCCAAGGCTGCTCCCCTCCCTCTCCCACCTATATATACATGGGGAGGGGGCGCCTAGAAGACACACCAACAATTGTTAGCCGTGTGCGGCGCCCCCCTCCACAGTTTACGCCTCCGGTCATATTCACATAGTGCTTCGGCGAAGCCCTGCATGGATTACTTCACCATCACCGTCACAATGCCGTCATGCTGATGGAACTCTCCCTCGACACTTTGCTGGATCAAGGGTTATCGAGCTGAACATGTGCAGAACTCGGAGGTGCTGTACGTTCGGTACTAAGATCGGTTGGATCGTGAAGACGTTCGACAACATCAACCGTGTTAACATAACGCTTCCGCTTTCGGTCTACGAGGGTACGTGGACACACTCTCCCCCTCTCGTTGCTATGCATCTCCAGATAGATCTTGCGTGATCGTAGGATTTTTTTTGAAATTGCATGCTACGTTCCCCAACACAAAGGTCTCCCTCAGGTCGTCAAGGAGCGTGAGGTGCTGCTTGGTCTTCACCACGATGTCGTCCACGTAGACGTGGATGTTGCGGCCGTGTTGCGTCAGCAGGCATTTCTACATGCAGCGCTGGAAGGTGGCGCCGACATTCTTCAAATCGAATGACATGGTGATGTAGCAGTATGCCCCGAAGGGCGTGATGAAGGACGTCTTTAGGGCGTCAGCCGGGTCCATCTTATTCTGATGATAGCCGGAGTAAGAATCCGGGAAGGACAGGAGCTCGCAGCCGGCAGTGGAGTCGATGACTTGATCAATCCGCGGGAGGGCGAAAGGATCATTGAGCAAGCCTTGTTCAGGCTGGTGTACTCTATGCACATGCGCCAGGTGTTGTTCTTCTTCAGAACAAGGATCAGGTTGGCCAGCCACTCGGGGTGAAACACTTCCATGATGACACCGGCCGCGAGTAGCTTGGCGACCTCTTCACCGATGGTTCTTCTCTTCTCTTCTGAAAAGCGATGTAGGGGTTGACGGCAGGCTTGGCGTCCTTGCGGATGTGTAGTTTGTGCTCGGCGTACTTCCTCGGAATTCCCGGCATGTCCTTTGGGGTCCATGCAAAGATATCCCGATTCTCATGAAGGAAGTCGACGAGCTCGCCTTCCTATTTGCTGTCGAGGCGGGTGCCCACGACGACGTACGTGCTGCAGCTGGGGTCTTCCGGGTTCAGCTTGACCTTCTTGGTCTCCTTGGACGGTTGGAATGAGGCCTTGCTAGCCAGCTCCTTGGCCGAAGCCGGCACAGCCGGCGTCTCGTTGGCCAGCGCGATGATCCGGTCGTGCTGGCGCCACTCCTTGGCTATGACCAACGACTCGGCCAGCCTAGCGCCGGCTTGGGCGCACTCTAGGGACTCCTGGTAATCCCTGACAACGGTGATGAGACCCTTAGGACCCGGTAGCTTCACCTTCAAGTAGGCGTAGTTGGAACTGCCATGAACTTGGCAAGCGTAGGCCAGCCCAGCAGCACGTGGTACGCGTTGGACAGGTTCACCACCTCGAACTAGATTGGCTCGCGGCGGAAGTGATCGCTCATGCCGAAGAGGACGTTAAGCCAGATCCGGCCAATGGGGGAGCGGGAGAGACCCAACACGATGGCGTGGAAAACCGTCCGGGATGGCTCCAGGTCCTTGGCCTTGAGGCCGAGCTTGGTCTTGGTGTCGCGGTAGGGGATGTTGATGCTGCTGTCGCCATCGATGAGGATTCGCGAGAACTTGCAGGTGCGCCTTGTGGCGACTATGGTGGGGTCGAGGACGAGGGCGTAGCCACCCAGGTTCGGCATGACGGCCGGGTGGTCTTCCCGGGTCCAGCTGATCGGGCGCTCCGACCAGTGCATGTACTCCGGCATGGCCGGGGCGACGGTGTTCACACCCTGCTGGAACAGGCGCTCGCTACGCTTGTCATCGCCGAGACTGGTGAAGACGACATAGCTCGTGTTCTGGTTGGGGTACACTTCATCGCGCATCGCGCCATTGGCCGGGGTGGGGGCGGAGGAGGAGGAGCTGGCGGCCCCGTACCCGGAGCCATAGCTAGAGGCGGTGGAATGTCGCCCCTCACGATACGCTTGGTGATGGCGCACTGCTGGAGCGTGTGCGTGGACGCCCCTGTGGTGCTTGTAGGGAGCGTCGAGCATCTCCTCGAAGTTCATGGCGGGCTGCCATGTCGTCTTGCCTGCTTGCCGGCACTTTCTGGCCGGCTCGGCCGCGGGTGCCTGCTCGGCGGCCGCGACGAGGCGGTTGTCGTGGCGTGAAGTTGGCTGATCGGCCTTGCGCTTGTTGTTCTGCTGGTTGTTCTGCTGGCGGCTGCTCTCGCCGACCGGCTTGGGGGCGCGGTGCCGGCTTTGCCTTGCCGGCTTCATCTAGCACCACCTGGATCTTCATGGCGGAGTCGGCGTTGGCCTTCTTGTCCGCGATGACCATGAGCGCGGGCATGGTGGTTGGCTCGGAGCGCTGGAGCTTGTGCTTGAGGAGGGTGCCATCCCGGCAGCCGCTCGTCAAGTACTGAATGGCTTGGACCTGGCGGACGCCCACGCAGCTGTTTCGGAGCTCGGTTCAGCGCGCGAGGTACTCGCGGCCGGTTTCTGCCGGCCCCTGCACACACATAGCAAGCTGACTATGGCGGCCGGGACGCTTGTAGGTGTCGGTGAAGTTGCGGAAGAAAGCCTGCTTGAAGTCGACCCACGCGTTGATGCTGCCGGCCGGCAGGCTGTTCAACAACTTGCGGGCCAAACCCTGGAGCATGAGCGGGGTGTAGCGCACGGCAAGGCGGCGATTGCCGCCCACGACGCCGATGGCGGTGGTGTAGTCGATGAGCCAGTCCTCCGGCTTGACGGTGCCATTGTACTTGGGGGTATCACGGGGCAGCGTGAACTCTTTGTGGAAGGGCTCATCCTAGATGTGCGGGCCAAAACACGCCGACCCAACGGCGTTGTCTTCCTCCAGCTCGAAGGAGGGGGCGAGCTGGTCGAGGCGATGGCGAGCGTCGGCGTCATCGATGGCACGCGGGCCCAGCCGGCTTATGACGGGACCGCGGGGCGCCGGGTTGGCCAAAGCTGGGTTGCCGCGTCGGCTAGATGGTGAAGGAAGGTCTAGCAGGCGCCGGTCTCCAGTGGCCGGCTCATTGCCAAGGCCGTCTCCAGCCGTCACGGCACGGGTGCGTCGGGTTCGCGTCTGGCCGGATTGAGCTTCGTTGGGGGTGGAGAAGATGTCGTGTTCCCCTGTCCGGGGTCCTTGGAGTGGCACGAGACGGATCCAGCGGGACGGTCGAGGCGGTCTTGCTGTGTGTTCGCGGCGTCGAGGAGCTCGTTCATGCGCCGTAGGCGCTCTCGCAGCTCCTCACCCTGCAGCTGCTCCAAGCCGACGGCGGCCGCTTGCGAGGCGCGCATGTTCTTGTAGGGGGTGTCGTAGACGGGCGGGACCGTGTTGAGGGTGCAGCCGATGGCGGCGCCACGATTCCGCACCTCGCCAACCCGGCTGGGCTCGGCAGCGGCCGGCGTGAAGCCGTATGCGGCATCACGCTCCCGCTGGGCGGACTCCAACCGGCGCTTGTGGCCCTCCTCGAGCCGGGCCAGGGTCTGCGGCGTTGGTGGCGTTGGTGTCGGTGCCGATGGGCACGCTAAGGTTCTGCATCATGGCGCACAACGGGTGTTGGGGAACGTAGAATTTCAAAAAAATTCCTACGATCACACAAGATCTATCTAGTAGAAGCATAGCAACGAGCGGGGAGAGTGTGTCCATGTACCCTCGTAGACCGAAAGCGGAAGCATTTAGTAACGCGGTTGATGTAGTCGTACGTCTTCGCGATCCAACCGATCCAAGTAACGAACGTACGGCACCTCCGCGTTCAGAACAGGTTCAGCTCGATGACGTCCCTCGAGCTCTTGATCTAGTTGAGGCCGAGGGAGAGTTCCGTCAGCACGACGGCGTGGCGACTATGATGATGATGTTACCGGCACAGGGCTTCGCCTAAGCACTACGACGATATGACTGAGGTGTGTAACGGTGGAGGCGGGCACCGCACACAGCTAAGAGAAACTTTGGTGTGCCTTTGGGGTGTCCCCTCCCACGTATATAAAGGAGGGGGAAGAGGAGGCCGGCCCTAGAGGGGCGCACCAAAGGGGGGAGTGCTACTTCGACTCCATGTCCAAGTAGGATTCGGCCCCCCCTTTCCTATTAAAACTAGGAGAAGGAGGGAAGGGAGAAGAGGGGAGAAGGAAAGGGGGGGCGCCCCCCAACCCTAGTCCAATTCGGTTTGGGCTTGGGGGGGCGCCTCCACCTGGCCGTTGCCTCCTCTCTCCACTAGGGCCCATGAAGGCTCATTAACTCCCCGTGGAATTCCGGTAACCTCCCGGTACTCCAGAAAAATGCCCGAACATCCCGGAACCATTCCGATGTCCAAATGCAACCATCCAATATATCAATCTTTATGTCTCGACCATTTCAAGACTCCTCGTCATGTCCGTGATCTCATCCGGGACTCCGAACAAACTTCGGTTCATCAAATCACATAACTCAGAATACAAATCGTCATCGAACATTAAGCGTGCGGACCCTACGGGTTCAAGAACTATGTAGACATGACGGAGACACATCTCTGGTCAATAACCAATAGCGGAACCTGGATGCTCATATTGGCTCCTACATATTCTACGAAGAACTTTTATCGGTCAAACCGCATAACAACATACGTTGTTCTCTTTGTCATCGGTATGTTACTTGCCCGAGATTCGATCGTTGGTATCATCATACCTAGTTCAATCTTGTTACTGGCAAGTCTCTTTACTCGTTCCATAATGCATCATCCCGTAACTAACTCATTAGTCACATTGCTTCTAAGGCTTCTAGTGATGAGCATTACCGAGAGGGCCCAGAGATACCTCTCCGATACACGGAGTGACAAATCCTAATCTTGATCTATGCCAACCCAACAAACACCTTCGGAGACACCTGTAGAGCATCTTTATAATCACCCAGTTACGTTGTGACGTTTGATAGCACACAAGGTGTTCCTCCGGTATTTGGGAGTTGCATAATCTCATAGTCAGAGGAACATGTACAAGTCATGAAGGAAGCAATAGCAATAAAACTAAATGATCATTATGCTAAGCTAACGGATGGGTCTTGTCCATCATATCATTCTCTAATGATGTGATCCCGTTCATGAAATGACAACACATGTCTATGGCTAGGAAACTTAACCATCTTTGATTAACGAGCTAGTCAAGTAGAGGCATACTAGGGACACTCTGTTTGTCTATGTATTCACACATAAACTAAGTTTCCGGTTAATATACAATTCTAGCATGAATAATAAACATTTTTCATGATATAAGCAAATATAAATGACAACTTTATTATTGCCTATAGGGCATATTTCCTTCAGTCTCCCACTTGCACTAGAGTCAATAATCTAGATTACGTAGTAAGTATTCTAACACCCATGGAGTCTTGGTGCTGATCATGTTTTGCTCGTGGAAGAGGCTTAGTCAATGGGTCTGTAATATTCAGATCCGTATGTATTTTGCAAACTTCTATGTCTCCCTCCTTGACTAGATTGCGGATGGAATTGAAGCGTCTCTTGATGTGCTTGGTTCTCTTGTGAAATCTGGATTGCAATTGGTCCAGTATTGTCACAAAAGATTTTCATTGGACCCGGTGCACTAGGTATTACACCTAGATCGGATATGAACTCCTTCATCCAGACTCCTTCATTTGCTGCTTCCGAAGCAGCTATGTACTCCGCTTCACACGTAGATCCCGCCCCGATGCTCTGCTTGGAACTACACCAACTAACAAACCCACCATTCAATATAAATACATATCCGGTTTGCGACTTAGAGTCATCCGGATCAGATTCAAAGCTTGCATCGACGTAACTATTTACGACGAGCTCTTTGTCTCCTCCATAAACGAGAAACTTATCCTTAGTCCTTTTCAGGTATTTCAGGATGTTCTTGACCGCTGTCCAGTGATCCACTCCTGGATTACTTTGGTACCTTCCTACTATACTTATAGCAAGGCACACATCTGGTCTGGTACACAGTATTGCATACATGATAGAACCTATGGCTGAAGCATAGGGAATGACTATCATTTTCTCTCTATCTTCTGAAGTGGTGGGGCATTGAGTCTCACTCAACTCACACCTTGTAACACAGGCAAGAACCCTTTCTTTGACTGATCCATTTTGAACTTCTTCAAAATTTTATCAAGGTATGTGCTTTGTGAAAGTCCAATTAAGCGTCTTGATCTATCTCTATAGATCTTGATGCCCAATATATAAGCAGCTTCACCAAGGTCTTTCATTGAAAAATTCTTATTCAAGTATCCTTTTATGCTATCCAGAAATTTTGTATCATTTCCAATCAACAATATGTCATCCACATATAATATTAGAAATGCTACAGAGCTCCCACTCACTTTCTTGTAAATACAGGCTTCTCCAAAAGTCTGTATAAAACCATATGTTTTGATCACACTATCAAAGCATATATTCCAACTCCGAGAGGCTTGCACCAGTCCATAAATGGATCGCTGGAGCTTGCACACTTTGTTAGCACCTTTAGGGTCGATAAAACCTTCTGGTTGCATCATATACAACTCTTCTTTAAGAAATCCATTAAGGAATGCAGTTTTGACATCCATTTGCCAAATTTCATTGTCATAAAATGCGGCAATTGCTAACATGATTCGGACAGACTTAAGCATCGCTACGGGTGAGATGGTCTCACCGTAGTCAACTCCTTGAACTTGTCGAAAACCTTTCGCAACAAGTCGAGCTTTGTAGACGGGAACATTAACGTCAGCGTTAGTCTTCGTCTTGATGATCCATTTATTCTCTATGGCTTGCCGATCATCGGCCAAGTCAACCAAAGTCCACACTTTGTTCTCATACATGGATCCCATCTCAGATTTGATGGCTACAAGCCATTTCGCAGAATCTAGGATCATCATTGCTTCCTCATAGTTCATAGGTTCGTCATGGTCTAGTAACATGACGTCCAGAACAGGATTACCGTACAACTCTGGTGCGGAACGTACTCTGATTGACCTACGACGTTCGGTAGTAACATGATCTGAAGTTTCATGATCATCATCATTAACTTCCTCACTAATTGGTGTAGGAATCACTGGAACTGATTTCTATGATGAACTACTTTCCAATTCAGGAGAGGTACAATTACCTCATCAAGTTCTACTTTCCTCCCACTCTCTTCTTTTGAGAGAAACTCCTTCTCTAGAAAGGATCCATTCTTCGAAATGAATATCTTGCCTTCGGATCTGTGATAGAAGGTGTACCCAACAGTCTCCTTTGGGTATCCTATGAAGACAAATTCTCTCCAATTTGGGTTCGAGCTTATCAGGTTGAAGCTTTTTCACATAAGCATCGCAGCCCCATACTTTAAGAAACGACAACTTAGGTTTCTTGCCAAACCACAGTTCATATGGTGTCGTCTCAACGGATTTAGATGGTGCCCTATTTAACGTGAATGCAGCCGTCTCTAAAGCATAACCCCAATACGATAGCGGTAAATCAGTAAGAGACATCATAGATCGCACCATATATAATAAAGTGCGATTACGACGTTCGGACACACCATTACGATGTGGTGTTCCAGGTGGCGTTAGTTGCGAAACTATTCCACATTGTCTCAAATGAAGACAAATTCATAACTCAAATATTCTCCTCCATAATCAGATCGTAGAAACTTTATTTTCTTGTTACGATGATTTTCCACTTCACTCTAAAATTATTTGAACTTTTAAAATGTTTCAGACTTATGTTTCATCAAGTAGATATACCCATATCTGCTTAAATCATCTGTGAAGGTCAGAAAATAACGATACCCGCCGTGAGCCTCAACACTCATCGGACCGCATACATCAGTATGTATTATTTGCAATAAGTCAGTTGCTCGCTCCATTTTTCTGGAGAACGGAGTCTTAGTCATCTTGCCCATGAGGCATGGTTCGCAAGCATCAAGTGATTCCAAAAGCCCATCAGCATGGAGTTTCTTCATGCGCTTTACACCAATATGACCTAAACGGCAGTGCCACAAATAAGTTGCACTATCATTATTAACTTTGCATCTTTTGGCTTCAATATTATGAATATGTGTATCACTACTATCAAGATTCAACAGAAATAGACCACTCATCAAGGGTGCATGACCATAAAAGATATTACTCATATAAATAGAACAACCATTATTCTCTGATTTAAATGAATAACCGTCTCACATCAAACAAGATCCAGATATAATGTTCATGCTCAACACTGGCACCAAATAACAATTATTCAGGTCTAAAACTAATCCCGACGGTAGATCCAAAGTTAAATTAATCATATTACTTAAGAACTCCCACTTAGATAGACATCCCTCTAGTCATCTAAATGATCACGTGATCCAAATCAACTAAACCATGTACGATCATCACGTGAGATGGAGTAGTTTTCAATGGTGAACATCACTATGTTGATCATATCTACTATATGATTCACGTTCGATCTTTCGACCTCAGTGTTCCGAGGCCATATCTGCATATGCTAGGCTCGTCAAGTTTAACCCGAGTATTCTGCGTGTGCAAAACTGGCTTGCACCCGTTGTATGTGAACGTAGAGCTTATCACACCCGATCCTCACGTGGTGTCTCGGCACAACGAACTGTAGCAACGGTGCATACTCAGGGAGAACACTTATACATTGAAATTTAGTGAGGGATCATCTTATAATGCTACCGCCGTACTAAGCAAAATAAGATGCATAAAGGATAAACATCACATGCAATCAAAATAAGTGATATGATATGGCCATCATCATCTTCTACCTTTGATCTCCATCTCCAAAGCACCGTCATGATCACCATCATCACCGGCTTCACACCTTGTTCTCCATCGTAGCATCGTTGTCGTCTCGCCAACTATTGCTTCTACGACCATCGCTACCGCTTCGTGATAAAGTAAAGCAATTACATGGCGATTGCATTTCATACAATAAAGCGACAACCATAAGGCTCCTGCTAGTTGCTGATAACTTTTACAAAACGTGATCATCTCATACAACAATTTATATCTCATCACGTGTTGACCATATCACATCACAACATGCCCTGCAAAAACAAGTTAGACGTCCTCTACTTTGTTGTTGCAAGTTTTACGTGGCTGCTACGGGCTTCTAGCCAGAACCGTTCTTACCTACGCATCAAAACCACAACGATTTTTTGTCAAGTGTGCTGTTTTAACCTTCAACAAGGACCGGGCGTAGTCAAACTCGATTCAACTAAAGTTGGAGAAACAGACACCCGCTAGCCACCAGTGTGTGAAGCATGTCGGTAGAACTAGTCTCATGAACGCGGTCATGTAATGTCGGTCCGAGCCGCTTCATCCAACAATACCGCCGAATCAAACTAAGACGTTGCTGGTAAGCAGAATGACTATTATCGCCCATAACTCTTTGTGCTCTACTCGTGCATATAACATCTACGCATAGACCTGGCTCTGATACCACTGTTGGGGAACGTAGTATTTCAAAAAAATTCCTAGGATCATGCAAGTCTATCTAGGAGAAGCATAGCAACGAGCGGGGAGGGTGTGTCCACGTACCCTCGTAGACCGAAAGCGCAAGCGTTTAGTAACGCGGTTGATATAGTCGAACGTCTTCGCGATCCAACCGATCCAAGTACCAAACGTACGGCACCTCCGCGTTCAGCACACGTTCAGCTCGATGACGTCCCTCGAGCTCTTGATCTAGTTGAGGCCGAGGGAGAGTTCCGTCAGCACGACGGCGTGGTGACGGTGATGATGATGTTACCGGCGCAGGGCTTTGCCTAAGCACTACGACGATATGACCGAGGTGTGTAACTGTGGAGGCAAGTCTCTTTACTCGTTCCGTAATGCATCATGCAAGGCTTATAGTGATGAGCATTACCGAGAGGGCCCAAAGATATCTCTCCAATACACTGAGTGACAAATCCTAATCTTGATATATGCCAACCCAACAAACACCTTTGAAGACACCTGTAGAGCATCTTTATAATCACCCAGTTACGTTGTGACATTTGATAGCACACAAGGTGTTCCTCCGGTATTCGGGAGATGCATAATCTCATAGTCAGAGGAACATGTATAAGTCATCAAGAAAGCAATAGCAATAAAACTAAACGATCATTATGCTAAGCTAACGGATGGGTCTTGTCCATCACATCATTCTCTAATGATGTGATCCCATTCATGAAATGACAACACATGTCTATGGCTAGGAAACTTAACCATCTTTGATTAACGAGCTAGTCAAGTAGAGGCATACTAGGGACACTCTGTTTTATCTATGTATTCACACATGTACTAAGTTTCCGGTTAATACAATTCTAGCATGAATAATAAAAATTTATCATGATATAAAGAAATATAAATAACAACTTTATTATTGCCTCTAGGGCATATTTCCTTCAGCGGGTCGGACATGTTGGTGCGCTCCGCTGCGGCCCTGGCAACGGCTGCCTTCTTCGCGGCGCTACACGAAGTGGAGCTAGTGTCGGTGGCGAATACCTCCACCCGGACGCAGAGATCCGCCGCCCCGTCGGAAATGTTGTCCCCGAGGGGGACAGACGAGTCGGAGACGTTGAGCACCCCGCTCGGGTACTCGTCGGCTGCGGGCGCGTCGGAGATGCGCAGCGCAGCGAAGGAGGCGGTGAGCGCGTCGATGACATCGGCTTCAAGCACGACGAGCTCGAGGGATGCGCAGCGGTCGACGTGCTCGCCGGAATTGGGGAAGGGCCCTGTCTGGAACATGTCTCCGGCCGGGACCTCGAGCAGCCCCACGGTGGGCGCCAACTGTCGTGGTGGGCGCACGGCAGATGCCAAAGGATGACTAAAGAGAGGACAGGCTCGAGGGCACCGGTGGGCTCCAGAGGCGTCGGCATGAGCGAGCGAGGGACGCAAGACATACCCAGGTTCAGGGCTCTTCGGAGAGATAACACCCCTAGTCCTGCCGAGTGTGGTTTATATGTAGATATTACAAGCTTGCTCCTAGAGCTGTTTGGGGGAGGAAGGAAGGCAAGCCGGGGCTCAGGCTGCTCCTTCTCCTTGCGTATGTGTGTATTCTACTGATGGTCTGATCGCCCCGTGCATGGAGGCCTCCTGGGGGTTTTTATAGGTCAACCCCCTAGGGTTACAACGGTAAAGTTACATGGGCGCGGGGCCGGGATGTCAGCGTCTGGGAAGCCGATGCTGGGGCCCGCCGGGTGCCTGGATTTTCCGGGTTCTCCGGGCGCGGGCCCCGTGCGCCAAGGGGCACTGTTCTCCATCTTGTCATGCGTCACTGAGTGGTTGAGCAGGCTCGGTGATGACCCACAAGTATAGGGGATCTATCATAGTCCTTTCGATAAGTAAGAGTGCCGAACCCAACGAGGAGCAGAAGGAAATGATAAGCGGTTTTCAGCAAGGTATTCTCTGCAAGCACTGAAATTATTGGTAATAGATAGTTTTGTGACAAGATAATTTATAACGAGCAACAAGTAACAAAAGTAAATAAAGTGCAGCAAGGTGGCCCAATCCTTTTTGTAGCAAAGGACAAGCCTGGACAAACTCTTATATAGAGAAAAGCGCTCCCGAGGACACATGGGAATTATCGTCAAGCTAGTTTTCGTCACGTTCATATGATTCGCGTTCGGTACTTTGATAATTTGATATGTGGGTGGACCGGTGCTTGGGTGCTGCCCTTACTTGGACAAGCATCCCACTTATGATTAACTCCTATTGCAAGCATCCGCAACTACAAAAGAAGTATTAAGGTAAACCTAACCATAGCATGAAACATATGGATCCAAATCAGCCCCTTACGAAGCAACGCATAAACTAGGGTTTAAGCTTCTGTCACTCTAGCAACCCATCATCTAGTTATTACTTCCCAATGCCTTCCTCTAGGCCCAAATAATGGTGAAGTGTCATGTAGTCGACGTTCACATAACACCACTAGAGGAAAGACAACATACATCTCATCAAAATATCGAACGAATACCAAATTCACATGACTACTAATAGCAAGACTTCTCCCATGTCCTCAGGAACAAACGTAACTACTCACAAAGCATGTTCATGTTCATAATCAGAGGAGTATTAATATGCATAAAGGATCTGAACATATGATCTTCCACCAAATAAACCAACTAGCATCAACTACAAGGAGTAATCAACACTACTAGCAACCTACAGGTACCAATCCCAGACTTGGAAACAAGAATTGGATACAAGAGATGAACTAGGGTTTTAGAGGAGATGGTGCTGGTGAAGATGTTGATGGAGATCGGCCCCCTCCCGATGAGAGGAGCGTTGGTGATGACGATGGTGATGATTTCCCCCTCCCGGAGGGAAGTGTCCCCGGCAGAACAGCTTTGCCGGAGCCCTAGATTGGTTCCGCTAAGGTTCCGCCTCATGGCGGCGGAGTCTCGTCCCGAAAGCTTGCTTCTGATTTTTTTTTCTCGGACGAAAGGCTTCATATAGCAGAAGATGGGCACCAGAGGGCCAACGGGGGGCCCACGAGGCGGGAGGGCGCGTCCAGGGTCTAGGGCGCGCCCCCACCCTCGTGGCTAGGGTGTGGGCCCCCTCTGGTATTTCTTCCGCTCAGTATTTTTTATTATTTCCAAAAACAACTTTCGTGGAGTTTTAGGACCTTTGGAGTTGTGCAGAATAGGTCTCTAATATTTGTTCCTTTTCCAGCCCAGAATTCCAGCTGCCGGCATTCTCCCTCCTTATGTAAACCTTGTAAAATAGGAGAGAATAGGCATAAGTATTGTGACATAATGTGTAGTAACAGCCCATAATGCAATAAATATCGATATAAAAGCATGATGCAAAATGGACATATCAACTCCCCCAAGCTTAGACCTCGCTTGTCCTCAAGCGGAAGCCGATAACAATAAATATGTCCACATGTTTAGAGGTAGAGGTGTCGATAAAATAAAATACGGACACGAGGGAATCATGATTAATCTTATAACAGCAACATATATGGATATTGTCATATGATTTCTTATCCTCAAGTAATAATCTATTCACAATGCAAAGTATGAATCAGAAAATTTATTGAGAACTAACAAACTATAATCTCAGTCATTGAAGCAATTGCAATTTATCATAACATCAGAAAGAGTCTATGTGAGAGCTTTTTAGGAAGTCCACATACTCAACTATCATTTAGTCTTTCACAATTGCTAACACTGATGCAATACTTGTGGTTCGGAGTTTTACTCGGACACAGAGAAAGATAGGGGCTTATAGTTTTGCCTCCCAACCTCTTACCTCAAGGGTAATGTCCACAATAATAGTTCATGCTAACCTACATCCAATTAGATATATATATATATATATATATATATATATATATATATATATATATATATATATATATATATCAGGATCTTTCCAACATCCTGTGCTTGCCAAAGGATAAAATGTAAAAAGGAAAGGTGAAGATCACCATGACTCTTCCATAAGTTAGAAGATAATAATAAAAGATAGGCCCTTCGCAGAGGGAAGCAGAGGTTGCCATGCGCTTTCAGGGTTGGATGCACAAAATCTTAATGCAAAAGAATGTCACTTTATATTGCCACTTGTGATATAGACCTTTATTATGCAGTCCGTCGCTTTTATTTCTTCCACATCACAAGATCGTATAAAGCTTATTTCCTCCACACTAATCAATCATACATATTTAGAGAGCAATTTTTATTGCTTGCACCGATGACAACTTACTTGAAGGATCTTACTCAATCCATAGGTAGATATGGTGGACTCTCATGGCAAACTGGGTTTAAGGGTATTTGGAAGCACAAGTAGTATCTCTACTTGGTGCAAAGAATTTGGCTAGCATGAGGGGGAAAGGCAAGCTCAACATGTTGGATGATCCATGACAATATACTTTATCTCAGATATAAGGAAACATAACCCATTACGTTGTCTTCCTTGTCCAACATCAACTCTTTAGCATGTCATATTTTAATGAGTGCTCGCAATCATAAAAGATGTCCAAGATAGTATATTTATATATGAAACCTCTCTTTCTTTATTACTTCCTATTAATTCCAACGATGACCAAAACTATGTTTGTCAACTCTCAACAATTTTTAATCATCATACTCTTTCTATGTGAAGTCATTACTCTCCATAAGATCAATATGATCTCTTTGTTTCTTTTTATTCTTTTTCTCTTTTCTTTTATTCCCTCAAGATCATAGCAAGATAATCAAGCCCTTGACTCAACACTAATCTTTATTATATAACTCACGAACTCGATTACATAGAGGGATCATAAAGCAAAACTCAAAACTAGATCATACCAAAACTTTATTCTACTAGATCAAGATATTACTAAAAGGATCGAACTAAGAAAAACGGTAAAGATAGAGATGTGATGGTGAAACGATACCGGGGCACCTCCCCCAAGCTTGGCAGTTGCCTAGGGGAGTGCCCATACCCATGTGATCATATCTCTTTTGCTGGTGAAGAAGATGGTGGAGTTGTTGATGATGTGGGCTTGTCGTCCATCTTCCAAGGCATAGGCTCACCATCATAGAAGGATGATCGAGTCTCCGGGATCCTCAAATCTGCAGCCAAACTCATCCTCTTGAATCTATATTCATACTCACATTTTTGGTTTTGCAGGTCATAGATTTGGGCTTGGAGGTGCTCGATCTTCTTGTGAAGCTTGAAGATGGTCTCCCCAATGTTCTTGGCATCCAGCTTGTGGTTGTTGGTGAACTCCACGATCATCATGTGGTTGGCGTTGAGTCGACGTTCCACCATCCCCTGGCACTTGAAAACTTGTTGCTCCATTGCTTCGAGCCTCGTCTCCACGCTTCCGGTCCTCCTTGGTCCCTCAGCATCGCGGATGTGCAGCAACCCATCACGCATCTCAATGGTTTGAGGGTGTTGCAGCACCTCCGCGAGATGAGGGTTGATGACCCTCTCGAAGAACTTGTCCTTGGGGGCGCTTGGAGATGTCATGGTGATCTAGATCTGTCAGAAAAACAGCTCGAGACAAAAACAGAGGATAATTGCGTGATACAGGAGTCAAAACCTTTGGGAGTTTATATAATGAATTTTTACCGACCAAAATACATAACGTGCAAGAAAACGGAGTCCGGAGAGCGCACGAGGTGCCCACGAGGCAGGGGGCACGCCATGGGGGGTAGGGCGCGCCCTCCACCCTCGTGGAGGCCTCGTGTCCTTCCCGGACTGCTTCTTATTTTTCTATTTTTTCTAAATATTTCAAAACGGAGAAAAATTGCCATTAGAACTGTTTTGGAGTCGGTTTACTTACCGTAGCACATACCTATTCCTTTTCGGAGTCTGAAATGTTCCGGAAAGTGTCCCTTATGTATTCCTCCGGGGTTACGGTTTCAATAACATTGGTTTCAACATTTATGGGATTACTTGAGATATAATGTTTGATTCTTTGACCGTTCACCACCTTCGGATTTGTGCCCTCGAAGTTGTTGATTTTTATGGCACCGGAACGATAGACCTCCTCGATAACGTAAGGACCTTCCCATTTAGAGAGAAGTTTTCCTGCAAAAAATCTTAAACGAGAGTTGTATAATAATACATAATCACCTACATTAAACTCACGCTTTTGTATCCTTTTGTCATGCCATCTTTTAACTTCTTCTTTAAACAACTTGGCATTCTCATAGGCTTGGGTTCTCCATTCATCAAGTGACTAATGTCAAATAACCTCTTCTCACCGGCAAGTTTGAAATCATAATTGAGCTCTTTAATAGCCCAATAAGCCTTATGTTCTAGTTCGAGAGGTAAGTGACATGCTTTTCCATAAACCATTTTATACGGAGACATACCCATAGGATTTTCATATGCAGTTCTATAGGCCCATAATGCATCATCAAATTTCTTGGACCAATTCTTTCTAGATCTATTAACAGTCTTTTGCAAAATTAATTTGAGTTCCCTATTACTAAATTCTACTTGACCACTAGACTGTGGGTGATATGGAGATGCAATTCTATGATTAACATCATACTTAGCAAGCATTTTACGAAAAGCACCATGAATAAAATGTGAACCACCATCAGTCATTAAATATCTAGGGACTCCAAACCTTGGAAAAATAACTTCTTTAAGCATCTTAATAGAGGTGTTATGATCAGCACTACTAGTTGGAATAGCTTCTACCCAGTTAGTAACGTAATCAACAGCAACTAAAATATGAGTATACCCATTAGAGGCAGGAAACCGTCCCATATAATCAAAGCCCCAAACATCAAATGGTTCAATAACAAGTGAATAATTCATAGGCATTTCTTGACGTCTACTAATATTACCAATTCTTTGACATTCATCACAAGATAACACAAACTTACGGGCATCCTTGAAGAGAGTAGGCCAATAAAAACCGGATTGCAATACCTTATGTGCAGTTCTATCTCCAGCGTTGTGTCCTCCATAAGCCTCGGCGTGACACTTGCGTAGGATCTGTTCCTGTTCATGCTCAGGTACACAACGTCTAATGACACCATCTACTCCTTCTTTATAAAGATGTGGGTCATCCCAGAAGTAATGTCTCAAATCATAGATTTTTTTTCTTTTGCTGGTATGTGAAACTAGGTGGTATAAATTTAGCAACAATGTAATTAGCATAATCTACATACCATGGAGCAATATGAGCAGCATTTATGACATTTAATTGTTCATCAGGAAAGCTATCATCAATAGGTAGTGGGTCATCAAGCACGTTTTCTAACCTAGACAAGTTATCTGCAACGGGGTTCTGAGCTCCCTTTCTATCAATAATATGCAAATCAAATTCTTGTAGCAAGAGAACCCACCTAATAAGTCTAGGTTTAGCATCTTTCTTTTCCATAAGATATTTAATAGCAGCATGATCAGTGCGAATAGTTACTTTAGAATCAACAATATAAGGTCTGAACTTATCAGAAGCAAATACAACTGCTAAAAATTCTTTTTCAGTAGTAGCATAATTTCTCTAGGCATTGTCTAGAGTTTTACTAGCATATTGAATAACATTTAATTTCTTATCAACTCTTTGCCCTAGAACAGCACCTACAGCATAATCACTAGCATCACACATGATTTCAAAAGGTAAATTCCAATCAGGTGGCTGAACAATAGGTGCAGAAATCAATGCTTTCTTAAGTATTTCAAATGCTTCTACACAATCATCATCAAAGACAAATGGTATATCTTTTTGTAATAAATTAGTGAGAGGCCGAGAAATTTTTGAGAATTCCATAATGAACTTCCTATAAAATCTGGCGTGACCAAGGAAACTTCTTATACCTTTGATGTCCTTGGGACATGGCATCTTTTCAATTGCATCAACTTTAGCTTTATCAACTTCAATGCCCCTTTCAGAAATTTTATGCCCCAAGACAATGCCTTCATTAACCATAAAGTGGCACTTCTCCCAATTCAAGACAAGATTAGTTTCTTCACATCTCTGCAAAACTCGATCAAGGTTGCTCAAGCAATCATCAAAAGAGGATCCATAAACAGAGAAATCGTCCACGAAAACCTCACAAATCTTTTCACAAAAGTCAGAGAATATAGCCATCATGCATCTTTGAAAGGTAGCAGGTGCATTACATAAACCAAAAGGCATACGTCTATAAGCAAAAGTACCGAAAGGGCAAGTAAATGTGGTCTTTGCTTGATCATCAGCTGACACAGGTATTTGAGAGAAACCAGAATAACCATCTAGAAAGCAAAAATGTGTATGTTTGGATAATCTTTCTAGCATTTGATCAATAAAAGGTAAGGGGCAATGGTCTTTTTTAGTAGCTTTATTTAATTTGGGGAAATCAATTACCATCCTATAACCTGTAATAATTCTTTGCGGAATCAATTCATCTTTATCATTAGGAACGACAGTAATACCTCCCTTCTTAGGAACACAATGGACAGGACTTACCCACTGACTATCAGCAACGGGATAAATTATACCTGCCTCAAGGAGCTTTAGTATTTCCTTTCTTACCACTTCTTTCATTTTAGGATTCACCCGTCGTTGATGATCAATAACTGGTTTGGCATCTTTCTCCAAATTTATTTTGTGTTGACATAGAGTGGGACTAATACCCTTAAGATCATCAAGAGTATATCCAATAGCAGCACGGTGCTTCTTCAGAGTTTTCAATAATTTTTCTTCCTCCTTCTCTGAAAGGTTAGCACTAATAATAACAGGATATCTTCTTTTCATCAAGGTAAGCATATTTAAGACTATCAGGCAATGGTTTAAGCTCAAACACGGGATCAACCTTGGGTGGAGGAGGATCCCCTAAGATTTCAACAGGCAAGTTGTGTTTCAGAATAGGACCCTGTTTAAAGAACACTTCATCTATTTCCCTTCTTTCATTCATAAACATATCATTTTCATGGTCTAGCAAATATTGCTCTAAAGGATCACTAGGAGGTACGGCAATAGAAGCAAGACCAATAATTTCATCTTTACTAGGCAATTCTTCTTCACGGTGTTGTCTACGAAATTTAGAGAAATTAAACTCATGAGACATATCACCTAGACCAATAGTAACAACATCCTTTTCGCAGTCTATCTTAGCATTAACAGTGTTTAAGAAGGGTCTACCAAATATAATGGGACAAAAGCTATCTTGTGGGGAACCAAGAACAAGAAAATCAGCAAGATATTTAGTTTTCCCACACAAGACTTCAACATCTCTAACAATCCCAATTGGTGAAATAGTATCTCTATTGGCAAGTTTAATTGTGACATCAATATCTTCTAACTCAGCAGGTGCAATATCATGCATAATTTCTTTGTATAAGTCAATAGGTATTGCACTAGCACTAGCACCCATGTCACATAAGCCATGATAACAATGATCTCCTATTTTAACAGAAATAACAGGCATGCCTACCACAGGTCTATGTTTAGCACAAGGTTTAGCAATTCTAGTAGTCTCATTACAGAAATAAATAACATGCCCATCAATATTATCAGCCAAGAGATCTTTAACCATAGCAATATTAGGTTCAACTTTAACTTGCTCAGGAGGTGTATAAGTTCTAATATTGCTTTTACGAACCACAGTTGAAGCTTTAGCATGATCCTTTATCCTAACAGGAAAAGGTGGTTTCTCAACATAAGCAGTAGGAACAATAGGATCATTATAAGTGATAATCTTTTCTTCAACTTTAATAGGTGCAGCTACTTTTACTTCTATGGGAGGATGATATTTTAAACCACTTCTCCTTAGGGAGATCAACATGAGTAGCAAAAGATTCACAAAAGGAAGCTATTATCTCAGAGTCAAGTCCATATTTAGTGCTACATTTACGGAAAACATCGGTATCCATAAAAGAGTTAACACAATCAAACTTAGGTGTCATACCTGACTCCTTACCTTCGTCGAGATCCCAATCTTCAGAGTTGGGTTTAATACTTTCCAATAAATCCCATTTGAGTTCAATAGTCTTCATCATAAAAGAGCCAGCACAAGAAGTATCGAGCATGGTGCGATTGTTATCAGAAAGCCGAGCATAAAATTTTTGAATAATCATTTCTCCTGAGAGCTCATGATTGGGGCATGAATATAACATTGATTTAAGCCTCCCCCAAGCTTGAGCGATGCTTTCTCCTTCGTGAGGCGAAAAATTATATATATAATTGCGATCACGATGAACAAGATGCATAGGATAAAACATCTGATGAAATCCCAATTTCAATCGTTTGTAGTTCCATGACCCCATATCATCACATAGCCTATACCATGTCAATGCATCTCCCTTCAAAGATAAAGGGAAGACCTTCTTCTTGATAACATCATCGGGCATACCTGCAAGCTTAAATAATCCACAAACCTCATCCACATATATTCGGTGCTCATCAGGATGTAATGTTCCATCTCCTGCAAAAGGATTGGCTAGCAGTTTTTCTACCATACCCGAAGGAATTTCAAAGTAGAAATTTTCATTTTCAGTAGGTTCAGTAGGTTGAGGAGCAACTCTTTGCTCTACTGGTCGGGGTTAAGATACCCCGAACAAGCCCCTCAGAGGATTACTTTCCATAGTAACAAGTGACAGTAAATTTCAGCACACTATATAAATTTTTCCTTACCAAATTCCACCTACCAAAGGCGCTTCACTCCCCGGCAATGGCGCCAGAAAAGAGTCTTGATGACCCACAAGTATAGGGGATCTATCGTAGTCCTTTCGATAAGTAAGAGTGCCGAACCCAACGAGGAGCAGAAGGAAATGATAAGCGGTTTTCAGCAAGGTATTCTCTGCAAGCACTGAAATTATAGGTAACAGATAGTTTTGTGACAAGATAATTTATAAAGAGCAACAAGTAAAAAAAAGTAAATAAAGTGCAGCAAGGTGGCCCAATCATTTTTGTAGCAAAGGACAAGCCTGGACAAACTGTTATATAGAGAAAAGCGCTCCTGAGGACACATGGGAATTATCGTCAAGCTAGTTTTCATCACGTTCATATGATTCGCGTTCAGTAGTTTGATAATTTGATATGTGGGTGGACCGGTCCTTGGGTGTTGCCCTTACTTGGACAAGCATCCCACCAATGATTAACTCCTATTGCAAGCATCCGCAACTACAAAAGAAGTATTAAGGTAAACCTAACCATAGCATGAAACATATGGATCCAAATCAGCCCCTTACGAAGCAATGCATAAACTAGGGTTTAAGCTTCTGTCACTCTAGCAACCCATCATCTACTTATTACTTCCCAATGCTTTCCTCTAGGCCCAAATAATGGTGAAGTGTCATGTAGTCGACATTCACATAACACCACTAGAGGAAAGACAACATACATCTCATCAAAATATCAAACGAATACCAAATTCACATGACTACTAATAGCAAGACTTCTCCCATATCCCCAGGAACAAACGTAACTACTCACAAAGCATGTTCATGTTCATAATAAGAGGAGTATTAATATGCATAAAGGATCTGAACATATGATCCTCCACCAAATAAACCAACTAGCATCAACTACAAGGAGTAATCAACACTACTAGCAACCTACAGGTACCAATCCCAGAATTGGAGACAAGAATTGGATACAAGAGATGAACTAAGGTTTGAGAGGAGATGGTGCTGGTGAAGATGTTGATGGAGATTGGCCCCCTCCCGATGAGAGGAGCGTTGGTGATGACGATGGCGATGATTTCCCCCTCCCGGAGGGAAGTGTCCCCGGCAGAACAGCTCTGCCGGAGCCCTAGATTGGTTCCCCCAATGTTCCGCCTCGTGGCGGCAGAGTCTCGTCCCGAAAGCTTGGTTCTGATTTTTTTCTCGGATGAAAAGCTTCATATAGCAGAGGATGGGCACCGGAGGGCCAACAGGGGGCCCATGAGGCAGGAGGGCGCGCCCCCCACCCTCGTGGCCAGGGTGTGGTCCTCCTCTGGTAGTTCTTCCGCTCAGTATTTTTTATTATTTCTAAAAACAATTTTCGTGGAGTTTCAGGACTTTTGGAGTTGTGCAGAATAGGTCTCTAATATTTGCTCCTCTTCCAGCCCAGAATTCCAGCTGCCAGCATTCTCCCCCTTATGTAAACCTTGTAAAATAAGAGAGAATAGGCATAAGTATTGTGACATAATGTGTAGTAACAGCCCATAATGCAATAAATATCGATATAAAAGCATGATGCAAAATGGACATATCACTCGGCCACAGTGGCACGTCGCCTGGTCGCCATCGGCTTGCGTCAGCAGGACGCGGGGTGCAATGTTGCCATGCCAGCCCTGGTCAGCGGAGTAGGTGGGCCATTGTTGCCACGCTCCTACCGGTTAGCAGGGTTGGTGGACCACTGTAGCCATGCTCATCTCCTTTACGGGGACTTGATCCATCGTACGCCCCAGATGGGACGGGAGCTGACCCGTGGCCGGGTTGAGAGGCGCACCGTGGTGGCGCTTGCTTGTGGGAGAAGTCTTGGTTTGGCGGGGTCAGCCGGCATGCGCCAGCGGGCCTAGCCGGGTTGCGGGGCTTGGCCGGGTTGAGGAACCGGGCCAAGGACGAGCCGGATTGGGGGGCGATGCCGGCCCCGATGTTTTTCAAAAGGATCCGGGTTCCGTTGCCTGCCCGGGTTCATCCCCCCGACAGTTCTTATGTTCTAACTATGATTGTACTAGATCAAAGATGCCGTGATCATATTATAATTATTTACGTACAATAAGTGGTGTGATGATCTACAAATTAATGGTGCTTATGTAAAAATATGTGATTGTATCCTTTTTAACTTTCTGCAAATACTTTTTCTTGAATAGTGTGAGCACTCTCAGAAATATTTGCAAGGGCCTTCAAGATATGCATGACCAGCCTTCGGCAACAATATGAGCCCTTCCACAATACACCGAGAGCACTTTCATAGTCTTTGCGCGTTGAAAAAAAAGGAAGGCATTGTGCCGTGGAATTGTCACGGCAGATGTCCTAGCAGAAGGACTTAGTCGTGGAGCCATCGCAACTAGGTTAGCTTAAAGGGGTTAAACGGGACAAAGGACATAGAGAGTTTATACTGGTTCGGCCCCTTGCGGTGAAGGTAAAGGCCTAATCTAGTTTGAGGTGGTATTGCTTAGGTTTCGATTACCAGGGAGCGAATACGCTTGACCTAGCATTCGATCTCTAGTTTTTCTTTCCCTAAACCGCTGCCGGGTCGTGCCCTGTATATACACAGGTTGACGCCCAACGGCTCACGGAGTCCTGACCGGCTCATCAACAACGTGTCCGGCTCGGTGACTAATTACACTTGCCTTACAATACAAGTCATACATATATGGCGGTTTACACCTATGGGCCTTAGGTCGCCTTTGGGCTTCGGGCCCTTAGCAAGTCTGCTTGATGAACCGCCATCATCAACATCTTCATGGGCTTTGTATTAATGAACCGCCATTGGTATAACCCGGCCCCTCCTGGGCGTGTCATACACAATAGTTATATCCCCAACATTAGGCCCCAGGTTGATTTGAACTTGTTTATGTCAATCTTCAACACTTAGAAAAATCCTTCTTCATTTATTCTTGCGAGATCTTGTAACCCACCATGATGTCATCTCCTGGGATTGTGATAACCCGCCGTGACGTCACCTGTCATTAATATTACACAAGGCCCAAATCTTAATATATCTTCGCTTTTAATGATCCTCTGAAAATCGAGGCATCTGCGCTGTCACATATCCATTTTTTAGTCTCCTCGATTCCCGCGCAGGCCACTTATCCTTCCAGCCTTATAAATAGGGCCAGGGGTCCCTTTCACTTTCCCCCTTGCCTCTTCTTCTCTGTCTTCCACCTCGCGTCGCCTCAGCATCCGAGCTCCGCCGCCGCCGTCGACCTTCGCCACTGCCTCAACAACGGCCGCTGCATCAACCTGCTTTGACCAGAATTCATCCGCGCGCCTCCGCTGTTCAACAGTTCTGGTGAGTTCTCCTTCTTCCTTTCCCCATAGATCTCATTAGGGTTTCCTACGAGTTCGTCGGAGTTTATCTTCGCTCTTTTCTGTAGCTCGCTCTTTTTGATTCGAACTTGGTACCTTTCCTGTGCGGTGGTAGTTGTAGCACTCATTTTCACTATTAGGGCACCTCCTTTTGCATAAAAGATCTGATCTGGACATATGAACTACTCAAGCACCGTAATTTAGGTCTAGATATTTTTCCATTATCTGCAGTGTCGTAGATCCAAAATAATAGTATCAATCTAAGAAACCTATTTTCAACACTTAGCAATCTTTCCTTTCTCAGATCTGTACTTCAATAATTGTGCGGGCGGCTTAACTCAAACAACCGTAACCCGCCAGGTACCATTAGTCCCCTCTTAAGCCGCCAACAACTCGTCTTTATAACTTCAATGCCAGTCTCTGGCTTAACACCCATGCATGCTTCATTATTA
This sequence comes from Aegilops tauschii subsp. strangulata, assembly GCF_002575655.3. NCBI lineage: Eukaryota > Viridiplantae > Streptophyta > Magnoliopsida > Poales > Poaceae > Aegilops > Aegilops tauschii. Next base: position 563,592,739 of record NC_053036.3, read on the forward strand.
TTTGCCTTTAAACCAACAACCGGCTTAATCATAGAATCTTAACCCGGCATACTCTTCCTTTCAGATCATTGAAAAAATGGCCAAGTCATACACTAAATGCAATTGGGTTAAATCTCTGGTCACCGAAGAAGACTTGAACAATTTTTTTGCCACTGGCACCTTAGCCAGGAAAGAAAGTCATCCACCGGAGGGTCCCTGGCGAAGAAAACCCACCTGAGCCTAAAGACGGAGAAATAATTGTTTTCACTGACCATCTGATCCGTTGGTTCAGCCCACCCGGCTCAAAGTTTTTCTGCGACGTACTTCATTTTTTCCAGCTTCACCCTCAAGACATTGGACCCAACTCTGTGTCCAATATTTGCAACTTTCAAGTATTCTGTGAGGCTTATCTTCAAGAGGAAACCAAATTTGATCTGTTCAGAGAGTTTTACTATTTGAATCATCAGACAGAGTTTACTAAGGGGCCCAGCCAAGAGCTCAGTGGGGTCTCAATTCAGAGAAGGAAAGAAGCCAGCTTCCCCTATGCCAAGCCGCCAAGTCATCCCAAAGATTGGAACCAAACTTGGTTCTATTGTCAAGATACTTCTCCCTCTGATGAAAATCCTCTGCCGGGTTATCGCAATCACCGGCTTAGCAAAACACATCCACTCCCCCCACGGATCACCTCAAAGGAGCGGGCTAAATATGCACCAACTTTCTCAAAGCTCAGAGTCCTCATGGCTAATGGCCTAACAGGCATCGACCTTGTTCGGTGTTGGGTCTCCTGGAGGATCCTACCACTAAGTCGTCGCCCCGGCTTAACGTGTGAATATACTGGCAATTTAAAGGATCCCCAGCGCCACTGTGACATTCAGCTATCTGATGCTGAAATTGCTGAAGGAACCAAGGCGCTGCTAAATGAATCTTTGATAGACTGTAGCAAAACAGGACTTAGTCCTTTCTGCACCTTCAACAAGCCGCCAGCCGTAAGTATTATACACCTTCCATTCAACCGTATTTGTTTTGATACTGCCTACTTATGATTCTTTTTAACCTCAACAGGCCGACTCTCCATTTTGGAAGAAGAAGCCACAAGATAAGCCGTCCAAAACGGCTCGTGTGAAGACGAAAGCTACCAAGAGGCCTGCTAAGAAGAAGACCATCGAGACTGCCGATTTAAACTTAGATGATGACAAGGATGATGATGATGAGTCGGAGGTAGAACTTGACTCTCTTGGCTCATTTTTTATACATCTTATTGACAATGATTATGATCAGGATGACGCAGAAGCCAGTCGTGCAGGCGGCACCGAGGTAATTATTCTTTCCTCTGGCTCAAAACCTCTGCCAACACAAAAAACCCGACAAGCAAGCCGGAAAGTAAGATTTTCTCACCCTCTAGCTCACTTGGATCCAAACTTTCATTTGAAGAAACAGCAACACAAAGCTCGCCGTACCACCCGGCATAGTGGTGGTGTGATTACTTCTTCCGGCTTACCAAATACGTCGGCTCGCAAACGCCGCCCAGAGGTCTTACCTATTTCTGATATACTTTATCCCAAGGCGGGTTATTTTCGACCACCTCTTAACCCGTCTGATTCAAACTATCAGGGGACTTCTCATTCCTCCTATGGCGAGTCAACGGGAACTAAAATCCCAGCTTTCAAGACTGTACCTGGGTAAGAACATTTTCAATTATTCAAACCTTTATACGTGATCATCATATTGACCTCTTTATACTTCTTATTTTCAGGGGCCAGGCCAAACCTAGCAAGAAGGCAAAGCTGAATAAACCGGTCGACGACGCCCATCTATCTAAGCTGGAGCAACAACAACCAGAACTTTCTCACCCAATTGCTGACAATTTGTTGAAGATCACAATTTTGACATCGACCAGATAAATGTTACCCCGTCCGACACCGATCCGCCAAGCCCCATCAAAACGGCCGGTCATGTTAAGCCGGCAGAAGAGAAGGACGATGATGTTACCATTACTGGGCATGGTTTCACAACTCCGGGTCATCCTACTGTCTTGTCCAAGCACAACGCCAAAGAAGAAATTTCTGCTGAGGATAAAGACAAGTGGAAAGTAGATTTAGAGAGCTACACCCAGTTTAGCGCCCAAGACATCCACTCTGGCTACTTGAACCGTTTATACACCAGCCGTGATTTTGAAGCCGGCTTAGTAACCTTGATGAAGGAGCGCTATGAGGTAAATATTACAACTCCTTTCCATATGAACATACTTCCATTAGCCGCCAAGTTTATTGGACATGATAGAATAGAGTGTGTTGTAAACTTCAATAGTTGCATAAATCAAATCCAGTAACCCCCAAGAGCCGGTTTATGCTTTCAATATGAACCGGGACTTATAATAACAGTACTTCAATTCTGCATGTGTAGCCCCCAAGGGCCGGCTTAATAGGAATGCTAAGCCAGGACTTGAAGTATCAAGAATCAACGTTGCATCCGTAGCCCCCAAGGGCCGGCTTAATCAGTGATGGATAAGTCAGGACTAATCATCTTGTTTAAAATCAACAACCCAAACTATAGTCTTTATAAACCAGATAACATCATTTGTTCGGGTCTTAAATATGTCTTGAAACAGAGCAATAAGCATTACACTACTAGAAAAGCAACTATAGCCAATATGGACACTAATGGCGCACTATACATGTGGTGCGCCATTACTAAATAGTAATGGCGCACCATGTGTAGGTGCGCCATTAGTAAGCAAAACAGTAATGGCGCACCAGGTGAAAAGTGCGCCATTACTAAGTTTGACCAAGGGTTGACCCAGTCATACACATAGTTATGGCGCACTTTGTAAGGTGCGCCATTACTATGTCAACTTAGTAATGGCGCACCTATACAAAGTGCGCCATTACTAACTTTGACCAAGGTTTGACAAAGTCACACACATAGTAATGGCGCACTTTGTGAAGGTGCGCCATTACTAACTTTCTAGGTGGCCGAAAATTTCACCAAATGCACCCCCGTGGGACCGCCTTTTTAGTTTAAAAAAAATAAAAGAAAATGATGGAAATGTCAAAAAAATAAAAGAAAATAAGTTTCCCATGTGATATGTGGTCTAGTTGTTGGGAAATTTACAAATACGAATTTCGACTTTATTTGCAAAATCTCTCTGGAATTTAATAAAATGGGCATAACTTTTGCATACGAACTTGGATTAAGAAGTTTTTTATATGAAAAATTGAAAAGTTACATCCGAATTCAATCGGGGGAACCCCGTTGAAGATTTTTAGAATCCCCAAAAACCTAACAGAATAAAAGATACGGGGCTTTTAAGATCTAGAGGGGGGAAAATGGAAAAAAAAATTCAAACTTAGTAATGGCGCACCATTTGCTAGGTGCGCCACTAGTAACAGAAAAAAATTGGTTTCGATTTTTTTTGGAAAAAATGTTCAAAATATGATACGTAATATGACCGGGAAGTTTGAAATATTTTTTCAAAATTTCATCACACTCATGAACATGAACAAAGTCCGAGACATCAACAAGGTTTAATAGGATTGATATGATAGATATATCAACAAGTGCCTGTTAAGTGAGCTGGTGCTGGGGTTCGATAGAACTGAGAAGTTAAGCGTGCTCAGGCTGGAGTAGTGTGAGAATGGGTGACCTTCCAGGAAGTTTGACCACGGAGTGCGATTTGACTTGAGATTAAGCATATTGACCCGAGATTAATGAAAAATCGAAAAAAAATTCTGAAAAAAAAATTTCTGAATTTTTTTTTGAAAAAAATTGTTAGTAATGGCGCACTTCTATGTGGTGCACCATTACTAAGTCAGATAGTAATGGCGCACTTCTAGGCATAGTAATGGCACACTATGTGATACTAATGGCGCACCAGAGGTGCGCCATTACTGTTTGTTACTAGTGGCATGTTAATAGTGGTGCACCTATAGTGCGCCATTAATAGCAAAAACTGGTGCGCCACTAACAGCCTTTTTTCTAGTAGTGTTAGCCCTCAAGTGCCAAGGATAGTACTTGTATTGTGCTTGGGACTTTAAAATTTTTGTCTTAAAAAAGAGCAATATGCATTAGCCCCCAAGTGCCAAGAGTAATACTTGTATTGTGCTTGGGACTTCAAAGAGTAATCATGATCGTAACCTTGTTTGTGTGTGCTGATGTCACAGGCTGAATTGGCTGAAAAAGACTCACAGCTTAATGATCTTAAGGCGAACATCAAAACTCAGCAATCGGAAACATCCAAGGCTAAGTCAGAATTGAAATCTGCTTTGGAGACTATTGAGCAGCTAAAACAAAACTTCAACTCTGAGAAAGATGGCTGGGAAACTGAAAGGGCAGCTCTATTGAAGAGAGCAGAAGAAGCTGAAACCTCGCTTAAACCGGTGACTGAGGAGTTATCCGGCTTAAAGCACCAGATTAATATTATGTCATCAGCCATCTTCGGTAAGAACATATCTCCCTTGCATCTTAATAATCATATTATAAACAGCTGCTGGCTTATCCATAACTTTATTAATACAGGTTCTCGGAGCGCTAAGTTGGGCTCAGACAAGCGCATCCGGCTTAAAGCTGTCTACACTCTTGTAGAACAGTTATATACTGGTGCCCAACGAACCATCGCTGCTACGTTGTACAAGAAATCTCCTTCAACACTTATCAAAGATACACTGAAGCAATTATCTGTGCTGCCCAAAAGAATTGATGACTTAAAACAGAGAGCTGCCAGAGCCGGCGCCTCAACTGCCTTAAGCCGGGCAATGGCATGGCAAGCCGATCTTGACCCGGAAGATTTGGCCAACGGCTGCCCCGGTATCAAAGAAGACGGATCTGACTTGAGTGCTCATGATTTTGCAGAAATAACAAGAGCCATGCATCCTTTAGCAAGCAAGCTGGCTGACGAAACCAGTCTATCCACATACCAGGCGGCTCATGACGCTGACAACAAGAAAATTAGCGCGCCTGTTCACGAGCCAACAGATCTCATCCCGCCGATTCGTAAGCACACCTTCGCTCCTTTCATTGATCCATCAAACCTCATTGATGACGAAGCTGTATTTAGAGCGTTGACCGGTATCAACTAGGCTACGCCTGACTTCCAGCTAGTGGATAACCAAGGAGCTGAAGATGAAGACGAGGTGCGGGAAGACCCGGAGGCTTCAACCCGCCAATAGCTATAAGCCGGTTTAGTAAGCAGAATATTTTACTGCGCTGACAAGTCCAAAACACTTATTCTCGTTGGGCCATCAGTTGCCTTGTAATAGGCTAGTTTAAACTCTTGATCCGCCATGCCATCGTGCATGTTTTGCTTTGGATGACATTGTTGATCCGCCAATTTAAGATCTGCCACTTATGCTTATAATGCCATCAATTTGAGTATGTTCCTGCGTACAAACAGATCACAAGTGCCCTGGCGGTTTACCGCAGGACGGGTCATAATACCCCATATAAAACCACTGGTGACTAAAACAGTCCATAACCAAGGCCGGTTCAATCATAACCATATATAATCATAACAAAAATATCATACCTGTGATATTTGATCACGCTGCCAGCTTATCATACCAGTGCAGTAAGGGTGACAACCCAAAAGATTGAGCGTACAATGCCTTGTTCAATTATCATATACTGCCGGCTTACAACGCCATATGCAGCAAGGGGTAATATCCAAAAACAAAGAGCACCGCGCTTCCAAGTATATAAGATCATCATACACTGGTGACTTATAGTCCAAAGCCAGGCCGGGTTAATAAACACCGGATAATTTCATATATGAACCATAAGGATTAAGGCTACATGGCCTGAATCGTTTTAAACCATATGTCAATAGGGTACAAATATGAACCCAAAAACGTTTCAAATAGAAAAAATAAATCAGCAAAAAACAAGGCTTTCATAGGTCGCCAAGCCTGAATCTCAAGTGCTTTCATGGGCCCCACATGACCAATCGTCGTTTTAACTTTGCCAAGTTCAGGGTCTTGTATAAGATTGACTATCAAAAGTACGGCGGGTCATTCCAGGATTACCTGGGCGGAGTGGCAGACTTAAAAAGGCAGGATAACCCGGTGTTTTAGTTGAATACACCTGGCTTCCAAGCCTGAAGGGTTGTTTTCTCTTTGGTGAATACACCTATGTTTGAACAGGATAACCCGGAAAAATTTGGTGAATACACCTGGCATTCCACGCCAAAAAGGTCATGTCCTCTTTGGTGAATACACCTATGTTTGAACAGGATATCCTGAAAGCTTTTGTGAATACACCTGGTGTTCCAAGCCAGTTAAGAGGTAGTGACGCTATGTTCTCTTTCGTGAATACACCTATGTTTGAACAGGAAGCCCCCAAGTGATGTTTACAGCCTAGTCTGTAAGCCGGATCAAAAGTTAGTCATAGCTATGCTCGATGAGCAGGAAGCCCCCAAGTATTTTGTAATCATGGCGTACAAGCCGGATCAAAGGGTAGTCATAGCTATGCTTATTGAGTAGGAAGCCCCCAAGTAATCATGACAATAAAGACTCATTATTCTCAGAAATGAAACGACAGAGGCCCTGAATTATCAGGGATGCCAGCTTTATTATATTTATCATAATATATACATTGTCATAATATGTACATCACAAGAGCCAGTGGCTAAGGTGTAATAAGGCCGAAGATGAGCAATATTCCACGGCCGGCGGGTCTCTCCTCCGACGTGCATGAGTCCTTGTGCTCTCGAACATCGATAAGGTAGTATGACCCATTGTTCAGATTTTTGCTGACCACAAAAGGGTCCTTCCCAAGGTGGGGATAGCTTGTGCATACCAGTTTGATCCTGGATAAGCCGGATCACCAAATCACCTTCTTGAAAGGTTCTGGTCTTAACCTGGTGGCTGTGATAAAGGCGCAGATCTTGTTGGTAAATCCCCGAACGAGCAGCCGCAAGGTCACGCTCCGCATCTAACAGGTCAAGTGCATCCTGACGTGCTTTTTCATTGTCAGCTTCAACATAAGCCACCACGAGGGGCGAGTCGTGACGGATGTCACTAGGGAGAACCACCTCTGCTCCGTAAACCATGAAGAAAGGTGTGTAACCCGTAGATCTGTCGGGGGTAGTATTGATACTCCATAACACTGAGGGTAACTCCTCCACCCAATAACCCGGCGTCTTCTGCAAAGGAACCATAAGCCGGGGCTTGATGCCTCTCAGGATCTCTCGATTGGCTCTCTCAGCTTGACCATTAGACTGGGGGTGAGCCACTAATGATATGTCAAGCCGGATATGCTCTCGTTGACAAAATTCTTTCATAGCACCCTTGGATAAATTAGTGCCATTATCAGTTATAATGTTGTGTGGAAAGCTAAAACGGAAAATCACCTTTTTGATAAATTGAACCGCCGTCGCTGCATCACACTTACTGACCGGCTCTGCCTCCACCCACTTTGTAAATTTGTCAACTGCCACCAAAAGGTGAGTCTTTTTATCCTTGGACCTTTTGAAAGGCCTAACCATATCGAGCCCCCAGACCGTAAACGGCCAAGCAATTGGAATCATTCTCAATTCTTGAGCCGGCACATGAGCTCGTCGTGAGAATTTCTGACAACCATCACATTTACAGACCAAATCCTCTGCATCAGCCTGAGCCGCCAGCCAATAAAATCCATGACGAAAAGCTTTGGACACAAGAGATTTAGAGCCGGCATGATGACCACAATCTCCTTCATGAATTTCACGTAGAATCTCACGACCCTCTTCTGGAGAAACACAATGTTGAAATGCCCCTGCAACACTACAATGGTGCAGCTCTCCATTGACAATCGTCATTGACTTAGACCGCCGGGTTATCTGCCTGGCTAAAGTTTCATCTTCAGGTAACTCGCCCCGGGTCATATAAGCCAAATATGGAACTGTCCAATCAGGAATAGGATGAAGAGCCGCCACCAATTGCGCCTCCGGGTCTGTGGGCAATTTGACTGAAGGGTTATGCAAAATATCCAGGAAAGTGTTAGGTGGCACCGGCTTACGCTGGGACCCTAACCGGCTTAAAGCATCAGCCGCCTCATTCTTCCTGCGATCAACATGTTCAACTTGATAACCTTTGAAGTGACCCGCAATAGCATCAACCTCGTGGCGATAAGCCGCCATGAGTGGATCCTTAGAATCCCAAGTGCCTGAAATTTGCTGAGCCACCAAGTCTGAGTCGCCGAAACACTTCACCCGGCTTAAGTTCATCTCCTTAGCCATCCGAAGACCATGGAGCAAGGCTTCATACTCAGCTGCATTATTAGTACAAGGGAACATCAACCTTAGAACATCACAAAATTTCACCTCGTGGGGAAGTCAAGACAACTCCAGGCCCCGAGCCCTCCAATTGCCTGGCCCATCAAAGTGAATAGTCTAATATGTGTTATCCGGCTTATCCTCAGGCATCTGCAGCTCCGTCCAATCATTTATGAAGTCCACGAGCGCTTGGGACTTGATGGCCGTGCGAGGCATATACTTCAAACCATGAGGTCCAAGCTCAATGGCCCACTTGGCTACCCGACCTGTGACTTCTCTGTTTTGAATAATATCCCCTAAAGGAGCAGAACTAACCACAGTGATGGGATGACCCAGAAAATATTGCTTGAGCTTTCGACTAGCCATGAACACCCCATATACGAGCTTCTGCCAGTGCGGATACCTCTGCTTGGACTCAATAAGCACTTCACTGATGTAGTAAACCGGCCGTTGAACCGGATATTCTTTGCCTGCTTCCTTCCGTTCCACCACAATAGCTAAACTGACAGCCCGGGCATTAGCAGCCACATATAACAACAATGGCTCCTTATCAATAGGAGCAGCAAGGACTGGCGGCTCAGCTAGCTGTTTCTTCAAGGCTTCAAACGCGTCATTAGCAGCATCACTCCAGATGAAATCATCTGTCTTTTTCATCATCTGATACAGAGGGATAGCCTTCTCTCCCAGACGGCTTATAAACCGGCTCAAAGCCGCGATCCGACCCGCCAAACACTAGACGTCATTAATACACGCCGGCTTAGCTAGGGAAGTAATAGCCTTAGTTTTCTCCGGGTTAGCTTCAATACCCTATTCAGAAACCAGAAAACTCAAGAGCTTGCCTGCTGGCACACCGAAAACGCACTTGGTCGGTTTAAGCATCATCTTGTAGACCCGGAGATTGTCAAAGGTCTCCTTCAAATCATCTATCATGGTCTCCTTCTTCGTGGATTTCACCACAATATCATCCACGTAAGCATGAACGTTGCGCCCAATCTGATCATGAAGGCAATTTTGCACACAGCGCTGGTAAGTCGCCTGGGCACTCTTGAGCCCAAAAGGCATTGACACATAACAGAAGGCTCCAAAAGGAGTGATGAAAGTTGTCTTCTCCTGGTCCTTAACCGCCATCTTGATCTGATGATAACCAGAATAACCATCCAAAAAGCTCAAACGCTCACAACCCGCCGTAGCATCAATAATTTGATCAATACGGGGGAGAGCAAAAGGATCAGCTGGACAAGCCTTCTTTAAGTCTGTGTAGTCCACACACATACGCCAAGTACCATTCTTCTTAAGTACCAGCACCGGGTTAGCCAACCACTCAGGATGAAAGACTTCAACAATGAACCCGGCCGCCAAGAGTCGGGCCACTTCTTCACCAATGGCCTTACGCCTCTCTTCATTGAAGCGACGAAGGAATTGGTTGGCCGGCTTAAACTTCGGATCAATATTAAGAGTGTTGTCGGGGATATACCCCGCAGTATAACCCGGTAGATGTTAAGTCAGATCATAACCCGGCATATGTTAAGTTAGATCATAAGCCGGCAGATGTTAAGTCAGATCATAACCCGACAGATGTTAAGTGAGATCATAACCCGGCAGATGCTAAGTTAGATCATAATCTGGCAGATGATAAGCCAGATGGTAAGTCAGATGGTAACCCGGCAGACAGTCATAACCCGGCAGTCAGAGTCGCCTGGGGTTAATAAGCCCGAGACGTTAAGAAGCCCAAGATGTTAAGAAGCCCATGAAGAGAAGTCAGAATAGTTTAAGTCTTAGTCCGAGATGGACTCTACATGTAACCCGCCCCTTCAACTTATATAAGGAGGGGCAGGGCACCCCAAGAGAGGAGAGGGAAATAATCTTAAGGTTAGACACAACTAGGAGAGCCAGTTTACGGCGACTCCTTCATGATGATAATGAGACCTAGCCACAAACAGCATGTAGGGTTATTACCGGATGATGTTTCCCGGGGCCCGAAGCTGTCTAAACCCTTGTCTTGTGTCGCGTCTCTCAATTCCGATCAACCCCTCTCAAGCTACCACATAGATGCGTTGGCCTCACGACTAAGTCCTCACACTAGGACATCTGCCGTGACTATTCCATGACAATTTGCGCCCACCGTGGGGCTGGCGCACGGTGGTGTTGAGTTCTTGGAGAGATCACTTCAAAGGATCAAGAAGCTCGCGAGTATCTGGATCAGGAAGAGTTCGCACGGAAGGATTCATATTAACTCTAAGTTTATCAAGTTGAAACTGCCAGGTCTCGAGGATAACCCGATGAAGAAGCTAGGGTTTTGTCGCCGCCGCACGCGTATGTGGCGATCAATCAATCCAATGGATCGATGGCTGCTGCTCGTACTAGTCTGAGACTAATTGGAGTAGATCAACTGCTATTTGTCCGGTTTACAGAACAAAAAAGATACCGGCCTGTGTATAGAGACCCGTCTACCCACGTGAAGATCAAGCAAAAAAAAGAGGCCATGACCCGAGAGCGAATTGTCCTTGGACCCGGGCTCCTCCTTTGATCCGCCCTGTTGTCGACCGTGTCTTGCGTCGAGCCGGTGGGTCGCCTCCGCCGCGGCCGTTAGCTCGCGATCGCGGGTGCGTCCTCGGGTCACTGGCTGCCTCAGCCCACCTCCGCCGCTTTCTGACCTCACACTCCGCGATCGCCTTGACCTTGCTCCGAGTCACTGGAGGGCTTCCGAGTCGCTATCTCCGAGTCGCTCATGTCACGCTTTGAACCAGCCCTCTACTGCAGCTCGCCTGGCTCTTCCCCTGCCGCCGTGAGATGAATCATTCGCCGTCAAAACCACCTCTCTGAGCCGGCCCTGTTTGCTACTTCCAAAGCCTGGCTGATAGATGTGAAGGCAAAAAGTGATTCATCCATTGATCCATCAGCACGAGGAGATAGTACTAAAGCAATGATCCAGCAACACAAAAGACAAAGGAGTCAGACCAACAACACGACCCAGAGAAGGACTCAGACTCCCGTCGGATCGCCTCCTCTGGTTTCCGCCGGGTCAATGGTTGCTTCGCACCGATCCGAGTTATGACCGCGGGCCGTAGTTTCACTTTGAATCGCCGCAACCCGCCTTCAGCTTCTGCCACAAGTCACCGTGGCCTCGAGCCTCCGGCCTGAAGTCGTCATCGCCGCACAGTCGCCGTCGTGCTCGCTTCTGCTGGATTCCTTTGCCGAGCCGCCTCGGCCCTGAGTCGCTTTTCGCTGAGTCACCAGCAAGTTGCACCCGGCCTAGCACTCCTCCCACGTGGTTTTTGTGAGCTGCCATCACCTCCATGGGTTCACTGCCGCGCATAAACCGCCGCTATTTTCGACCCGGATTGACCTGAAGCCGCCTCCTCCGTGGCCACGCTGAGCCGCCGCGGTCGGGTCACCTCCGCCCACGCCGGTCTTAACCCGCGAGCTGCCACCGCGGCCGTGGTCAGCATCCGCTGCCTCCACGAACGCCGGTGCCCACACCTCGAGTCGCCATATTTGTCGCCACGGCACATTAGTCCGACCACGTCGCCGGCTCGTTTCGCCTCCTCCGCAACCTCGACACCATGCTGACCCGCCGCTGCCACGAGTTGTCGCGCCGGCTCAGCTCCACCGTCGCCCCGCCTGCGGTCTACTTTTACAGCCGCCGCTACGGCCTTCACACCTCTGAACCGGCCACCATTGAAGGTATCATGGCCCCTGCGGCTGTTCGAGTCACCGTCGCTGGGTGACCCGCCTTACCAAAACGCTGGACTACCACCGCGGCCTCGAGACGCCGCTCACACAACCACCGCAAGCCGGCCCTTCCTCCGCCTGCGGCGCCCTGTTGCACCATGTGGAACTCGCTCTTATGGTCCTGACCCGGCTTGACGCCAAGCTTCTTCAGCCACGACGAAGTCAGCAGAACGCCTCTGCGCCGTCCGGCCCTCCCGGCCTCGCATCGTCTTTGCTAAGCCGCCGCACCACGGCCATGACTGCGGTCTCATCTCCGGAACAGCTACCTCCGCCTTCCTCCACTACGGCGCTCGACCCGCCACCACTTCAGCGCTGCTCGTCTCTGCCGACTCTGCTGCATCGAGTTGCCAGCGTGGCCTCGAGCCCAACTTCCCGTTGCCTCCGCCGTGGCCAATGTGTCAAACTGGCTCGAAGCCGGCGTGAGCCCCATGAGCCGGCCCCGCTCGCCTTGTTGTTTCCACGCCCCTGCACATCTGCAGCTTGTACGCTCCCCTGTTGGCAACAAGAAGAGAAGTTGACCCGGTGAAAAAAATGCTGCTTCGCTCAAAGGAAGACTACGAACGCGACCGACGTGTTGTATAGTGCTAATAGTACTAACTCCTATGAGAGTGAGGATTCGGAAGTCATCATCAACCCTGCGGCTGAGTATCATCCGATGAAAATACCAGGTGATGTGTGCCTTATCTGTTTTTTGGTGCATATTTAATTCTTCAAAGAACAATTACCTTGGTCTGTATATTTTTACGTGCAGGACAATGATTCATTATAAAGGTGGTGTCATGTTGTGCCTATGGAGTAAGTGTTAGCATCATCATGCACCGGTGTCCGCACCGGCTTGCCATTGAACAAGTGTGCGCAAACCGCCGCCCGTGCAGCTTGATCTACATCAACTCGATGGGACTGTGCCTACGATTGACTCGCCCGTCCGAACCGGCTTATAATGTCGCGGCCAACTCATCTGTCTGCTCCCACGGATGACCCGCCCGTGATATATTTCAGCTTCACCGTCGTGATCATCAATTCCACGGTGGATAATTTCTGGCATGACACATCAGGTGAAATCCATCCAGTATATTTTATATTACATATTGCTTTCTTTAAAAGAGCAATTATTCTGGCTTGCAAGTTCTCCAATGCAGGACAAATTGTCTACTACAAAAGGGACTATTATATCACTGAGTTGTTGAATGACTCATACCGGTTTATATCACGGTCAAATATGGAGAATCTCAAGACAACTCCTTGAGTCGTCTTAAGACTCGGGGGTTATGATGACATGACTCAGTAAATGACTGATAGTTTAAAGCAAGTCAAGAACTCCGGGTCAGTGGAGGAAAGATAACCCGGTCCCGGAGGCTGCTGTTATATTGATGAAAACTTAAAAGGCCGTCAAAAAATTTCTGGCTCAAAATGAAGATTCCGGTTTAAAATCTGGTTCAAGGGAAATCTGTTTCCTATAAAGCTTTGAAGCTCTCAATATCTGGTTTAACATACGGTTCACGAAGAATTATCTCTCGCAATGTTCGAGTTCTCAGAAAAAATAAAGGTTGCCAAAGAGAACTTGCTGTCATGATATGCGGTTCAAACATGGGTATCCTGCCTTATGGGCTTATCTTATTATGGTCACATGGGGGCTTCCTGCTCATTGAGCGAAGCTATGATTACCCTTTGATCCGGCTTATACTCCATGCTTACAAAACACTTGGGGGCTTGCTACCCAGGTTAAAGGGATCAAAGAGAGTCTGTTGCAAAAGCACAACTCAAACATAGGTGCCCATTGAGCACAGCTCAAAAATATTGCTTGGGGGCTCTTTGTTCTAAAGGACAAGAGTTTTTATAACCCTTGTAATAGGCTTAAAAGCCAGGCTTGGAAGCCAGATGTATTCACCTCAAACCCCGGGTTATTCTGCCTGTGTGCTAGATGCTTCTCTGTCAGGTAATCTTGAATGACCTGCTATGTTCTTAACAGTCAGTCTTTTAACTAAGACCCTGCACTTGTTAAGATTGAAAACATTGATTGAGTCATAAGAGAGCCGGCTTACGGAAAGTAAGAATAAACTCAGGCTATTCAGCCGCCTTCTTTGAAACTTAGTTACACCGGCCTGTGTTGCACGATGCTACTCCAACCCCGCATACTCTCGATAAGTCAATCTTTTAATAAGGCCTGAACTTATCCAGGTTAAAATGTCGATTGGGTCAAGTGAGAGCCGGCTCACGGAAAGCGCGAATATTCCAATGGCTATCATGCTAGTTTCATTGAAGAAGATATTTTGGCTTGGCGGCCTATGAAAGCCTCGTGTTTTTTGGGTTTATTCGTTTTTGGATTTATATCACCCTTTTTTCTTACCATATGGTTTTCACAAGTCGGGCTAAGCAGCCCTAACTATGTCTCATATTTGGGATGTTACCCTCTTCCCTGGACTTCTATGGTCACCAGTGGATTTATACCGGGCATCATGACCCGCCCTGCGGTAAACCGCCAGGGCACTTATGATCTGTTTGTGTGCAGGAACTGGTTTTCAAACCGGGTTATATTATTCAAATCTTTAAATAGCCAACATGGCTGGATTTTTATTATGGTTATCAATAACCAATATTATGATTGAGGTTTTCAAAGTCGCTTCAGCGCAATGGCTATTATTTTATCAATGGATATAATTTATTCTACAGTGGAAGGAATAGTCCCGAGTCGCTGCAGACTTACGACCCGACACTTGGGGGCTACATTATTCAAGTTGAGATTACATCAAATGTGCAAGTCCCATGTCACTGCTAGCATGCACCATGGCACTTGGGGGCTAATGCAAAGTTATTTTTTGCTCACCTCATTGAAGACCCGACTCATCACATCATAATGAGTCGGCCCTTGGGGGCTACCAATTGCTCCTGTTAAAAATTCAAGGTACACAAGCCTTATTCTGTTATATTGAAGGGTCCACTGCTCAGTTGGTAAAGCACAAAGCTCTTAACCTTGTGGACGTGGGTTCAAGCCCCATGATGGGGGCTACACGTTGCTGTTCAAGTCTACATGATCATATCTATAAAGTCCCTGCTCCTTATTGCATAATGACCTGGCCCTTGGGGGCTACACAGGTTGAAGTTTTTATGAGCATAAGGCAATTACAAGTCCCAGGTTGCTGCAAGCATGACAACCCGGCACTTGGGGGCCACATATGTGGAATACTCAGTTTATGACTTATGAGTGAGATTAACAACCTGGATTTCTTCAAGCTTGTGACATTCATATTGAAGCAAGTCTTAAGCTGTTACTACGTTCCCTTCTTAAGACATGAGGGCTACAAGTGATATACATATAAGGGAGGCACGCTTTCAAAGCTGATGCTAACAAACAATTATGACCCGGTGCCATCAATATTTATAAACCGGCAAATTTGGCAATGATAAACCGGCAAGTTTTACATCTTTAAGCCGGCTGAAAATCAGATGAGTGGTTCAAAACTAATATTTTTTGTTAAGCATTGGGAGCTGAATCAAATGAATTAAACTTCATAGTATTTCTCTGCGAGAAGCCATTGTCAGCAAACTGAGTATGAAGCTGGCCTATTGACCCGGATTTTCTAGAACAAGGAAATGACAAGGAGTTAAGGATGGTCAGGTGCCGGCTTACAAAAGTTCTTAAACCGGAGCATAATCTGTCAAAATTGTTCTTGTGTTTGTTTTACAGGATTAGTTTAACATGGATAAATCCAGATTAAACTGGGGGCTAATGTCAGGGATACACCCCGCAGTATAACCCGGCAGATGTTAAGTCAGATCATAACCCGGCAGATGTTAAGTCAGATCATAACCCGGCAGATGTTAAGTCAGATCATAACCCGGTAGATGTTAAGTCAGATCATAACCCGGCAGATGTTAAGTCAGATCATAACCCGGCAGATGATAAGCCAGATGGTAAGTCAGATGGTAACCCGGCAGACAGTCATAACCCGACAGACAGAGTCGCCTGGGGTTAATAAGCTCGAGACGTTAAGAAGCCCAAGATGTTAAGAAGCCCATGAAGAGAAGTCAGAATAGTTTAAGTCTTAGTCCGAGATGGACTCTACATGTAACCCGCCCCTTCAATTTATATAAGGAGGGTCAGGGCACCCCAAGAGAGGAGAGGGAAATAATCTTAAGGTTAGACACAACTAGGAGAGCCGGTTTACGGTGACTCCTTCGTGATGATAATGAGACCTAGCCACAAACATCATGTAGGGTCATTACCGGATGATGTTTCCCGGGGCCCGAAGCTGTCTAAACCCTTGTCTTGTGTTGCGTCTCTCGATTCCGATCAACCCCTCTCAAGCTACCACATAGATGCATTGGCCTCACGACTAAGTCCTCACACTAGGACATCTGTCGTGACTATTCCACGACAAGTGTGCTTAGCGAGTTCCCTCGGTACACCTGGCATATCAGAAGGCTTCCATGCAAAGATGTCCCGGTTCTCACGGATGAACTCGATGAGCGCGCTTTCCTATTTTGGATCCAGATTAGCACTAATGTTGAACTACTTGGATGAATCGCCAAGAACGAAATCAACTAGCTTAGTGTCATCTGCCGACTTAAACTTCAATAAGGGATCATGCTCTGTGGTTGGTTTCTTCAAAGACGTCATATCTGCCGGGTCAACATTATCGTTGTAAAATTTCAATTCCTCTGTTGCACAAACAGACTCAGCGTAAGCAGCATCGCCTTCTTCACACTCCAAGGCTACCTTGCGGCTCCCATGCAGCATGATAGTGCCCTTGTAACCCGACATCTTGGCATAAGCAGGCCTCCCAAACAAAGCATGATACGGGCTTTGGATCTTAACCACCTCAAAGGTTAGCGTCTCTGCCCTGGAGTCACGTTCATCCCCAAAGGCCACTTCCAAAGTGATCTTGCCTACAGGATACGCTGACTTACCAGGCACCACTCCATGAAAAACAGTATTGGACGGCTTAAGACTTTTGTCAGTCAACCCCATTCGACGGAAAGTATCATAGTAAAGGATATTAATGCTGCTACCGCCATCCATGAGTACTTTAGTGAATTTGTATCCTCCAACCTGAGGCGCCACCACCAAAGCCAAGTGACCTGGATTATCAACCCGGGGCGGGTGATCCTAACGACTCCACACAATAGGCTTCTCAGACCATCGCAACTAACGGGGAACCGCCGGCTCAACGGCGTTCACAGCCCTTTTATGGAGCTTCTGATCTTGCTTGCATAAACTCGTGGTGAAGACGTGGTACTGCCCACTATTCAGCTGCTTCGGATTACTTTGATAACCAGATTGCTGCTGCTGATTCCCATGACCAGACTGTTGATGAAAACCACCTTGATTGCCTTGGCCCTGGAAACCGGAATTAGAACCGCTGTCAGGACCCCGATTCCAAGTCACCTCGATCTAGCCGGTAACACCTCATATCACTTTGAGGCCTCACGCACGGTATTCCCACGGGTGTCGCCTTACCATGGCCCGGGACCGTTTGCGCCTTTTGGCTCACGTATATGATAGTGTCGCTAGCATCCATATGACAGAGAACCCGGGCCGACATGACTAGTCGTGAACCCAAAGTGGCACTAACTTACGGGGACAGGCATACATGAATCAACATCGAGCATGTCGGTCAGCAGCGTGCGAATCCGGGCTGTAGCACTGGGCTAACAGGACTCCGGTGAACCGGGTTGTAGCAGGCTAGGAAGGACTTCGGATGTCACCGCGTGACATTTCCCCGAAGGGACAGACACAGGAACAAAGTGAATCACATGCCGGCCAGTCAAGTGTTTCGGAGCAGTAGCAACTGGGCTAACAAGACTCTGGTAAACCGGGCTATAGCAGACTACCATGGCTCAGTGGAAGCACTAGACTACATTTCCCCATAAGAGAGGCTACCAAGGATAGACAAGTAGGTTGTCGGATCCCACACATACCAAGCATTTCAATCATACACACAATATGCTCGATATGTGTAAATACAACATGGCATCACAACAAAACTCTACAACTCAAAGTATTTATTCATTAGGCTCCGAAGAGCCAGATATTACAAACATGGGTCTGACGACCTAACATAAAGAACATACAAGCATCAAGCACATGCGGAAGCTTAACTTGTCTGAGTACAGACAACTACAAATTAAAAAGGCTGAGAAGCCTGACTATCTACAAGACCCTCCCAAGGGTACAAGATTGTAGCTGAGGTAACAAGCTAAACGTCGAAGTCCACGCGGAACTACTAGTGAGACTGGAGTCTCTCTGCAAAACATAAATTAAGCAAACGTGAGTACAAATGTACCCAGCAAGACTTACATCAGAACTAGCTACATATGCATTGGTATCAATAAAGGGGGTGGTGGAGTTTGACTGCAGCAAGCCAGCTTTGACTCGGTGGCTATCCTGAACTACGACTGCAAGTAACTCTTTTGAGGTGGCGCACACGAGTCCACATATTCACCATATCAATACACCACTATGGATCCGCTCCCGTCTCCCTACGAGAACGCCATCCATAACACTCACGCTTATCTTGCGAGTTTTAGAGTATCCACTTTCACTTGTCTATGAACTGTACAGGCAACCCAGAAGTCCTTTACCGCGGACGCGGCTATTCGAATAGATGATGTTAACCCTGCAGGGGTGTACTTCTTCACACACGCTCTCGCCACTTACCACCATGTACACGTCGTGTATCTCGGCAACCTTCAAGCGAAAGCCTGGCGAGGGAGTCGGCCACGACCTGACTAACCACACAACTTTCTAGTCCAGGTTTATCGCCTATTCGGGTTCCATCCGCAAGGAGATCCAGCCGGGGTGTCGCTCACGGCCCCAAACGATGTGTGCAGGGTTCCCAAGCCCACCTCGACGGATGGATCTACGCTTGGTACATCGTGCCATGATGCCTAGTCTGTCCCAAGCCCACCTGTACTGGGTGCCACTTGGTAGACTACTAACACTACCTACAAACACCAGAAACTAGTTGCAACTCCTGGACAGAGATCAGGTTGATTAATAAGTCGAGAGGGGCACTTAAGCATTCCAATGCGTGGTAGTAACTGTTCATGGATCACAAACACAGAACTCAGTTCCTGAGGACGGCTGCAATGAGACAACCCACCATGTACTCCTACATGGCCTCTCACCGCTACCTTTACCAAATCGTGTTCACACACTTAGCTCTCAACAGCAGGACATGTTCACCACATTCCAATTCATCCTCGATGAATCAGACCTGACTCAACTCTAAGCAGTAGCAGGCATGACAACAAGCATGGATGAGTAGGCACATCAGGGCTCAAACAACTCCTACTCATGCTAGTGGGTTTCATCTATTTACTGTAGCAATGACAGGTCATGCAGAGGAAAGGGGTTCAACTACCGCATCATGTAACAGTTGAATCGTTGTTGTCCTAATGCAGTAAAAGAGACCAGGAGCGAGAGAGTGGGATTATATCGGAATGAATAAGGGGGTTTTGTTTGCCTGGCACTTCTGAAGATAGCATTGAGTCTTCATCTGTGTCAACGATCACAACGTCGGAACAACGTCTACCAAGGGGGAACAACACCGGCAAACAGAGAAGAAACACGATCAATGCAATGCACAATATGATGCATGATCATGACATGGCAATATGTTGTGGTTTGAGCTAATGCAGCTAAGAACAGAAGGGTTTGAGTCATTTTGAACCAAAGGTTCAACCCCAAACTCAAACTATGAATTCAAATAGTGCATTATCATGTTTTCAACTAAAGAGTGAGGTTAAGTTCTTTATATATGCATGAAAATGGTACAGATGGATAGATTGGATTTTTCTGATCATTTTTCATATATAAATCTTTGCAATCTGAGCTACGGTTGAATTTCTATGAATTTTAGAAGTTTTGGATATTTTCTGAAATAAATAAATCATTTCTGATTTATTTAAAATCCCAGAAAACATTTACGGCGTCAGCATGACGTCAGGCTGAGGTCAGCAGGTCAACAGAGTCAGCCAGGTCAAACCTGACCTGTGGGACCAACAGGTCAGTGACACAACTAACTAACTCTGTTAGTTAGTGTTAGGTTAAATACTAACCTAACTTAATTAGGGCCTAGGCCCACATGTGAGTGACTTATTTGATTAACAGGGTTAGTCAATGCTAACATAATCCTAGACTAAATTAAGTCAGAGGCTGGCCCCACATGTCATAGACTCAAGGGGGGTCCAGCCGTGGTCAAACTGGGTCAACCCATCGGCGACTCGTCGCCGGCGAGGCCCGAGGCCGCGGAGGAGCTCAGAAAACCTCCACGGAGCTCGGATCGATGCGCTGAGGGCATCTTTAAGACGTTGGCGATGTGCCGCGTCGGATGGTGGTGGCCTCCGGGCCTGGGGTGGCCGGAAACGCCAACGGCGAGCACCGCAGCGGCGGCCGGAGCTCGGGTGGTTGTGGGCTTGGCGCTACGGCTTGCGTTCGAGCAAAGTAGCAGGCTAGAGAGGCACTACGCGGTGCGGCGAGCGTGTTCGGCAGCGTGGGGTGACCAAAAGGTCGCCGGAGCAACGCCGGCGACAAGTGCGGGCGGCGGTCATTCTTGGTCTCGAAGAACGCGACGGTTAGAGCACGAGGACGAGCTTAGAGAGGAGGGGAAAGGCGGCGGGGCTCACAGCTGAGTCGGAGCGGAGCTTAGAAGGCTCGGGGCGTCGGAGGTGATGAACAAGCGCCGGCGATCTCGGACGCCCGCGGTTGAAAACAATAGCAGCGAGGTCGAAGTAGGGCGTCCCCAGCTGCGTGGCTTGACGAAGACGAAGCAGGTGGTGGGGCGGAGCTCTAGGTCACAGCAGCGAGGCGAGGGGAGCACGGTGGTCACGGTAGCAGCGAACGGCGGTGACGGCTCCGCTCGGCTTCGGGAGAGAGAGCGAGAGTGGCGAGGCAGGGAGAGAGAGGAGCGGTCGAGGGGGTCCAGGGGGTCTGCGTGGCACTCACAGGTGCGTCGCGGTAGCGGCGGGAAGCAGGAGGTTGCCGGGGGCGCGTGCTTGCGTGCGGTGGCCACACGCCTCTCATCCTCATGGCAGGAGGTTGAGGGTGACTGGCACTACGCTGTGGGCTGGGTCGCACAGTAGCAGGCCGGCCAGGCTGGATAGGTAAGCGCCAGCACTACTGGAATTTGCTTATTTGCCGTCTGCCAGTTCTTTGCCGTCTGCTAGCTGACGGTAAAGAAGGTCTTTGCAATCCGCTTACAAAAATCGGACGGCAAAGAACTGGCTGATGGCAAA
Source organism: Aegilops tauschii subsp. strangulata (assembly GCF_002575655.3). NCBI lineage: Eukaryota > Viridiplantae > Streptophyta > Magnoliopsida > Poales > Poaceae > Aegilops > Aegilops tauschii. Next base: position 563,613,932 of record NC_053036.3, read on the forward strand.
GAAGGATTTTGCCATCAGCCAGTTCTTTGCCGTCCGCTGGCTGACGGCAAAGATTCCTTGTCGTCAGCTGGCTGATGGCAAAGGGAGAGGTGGCCCCACTTACGAGCTGATTAGATAAAACTTAACGGCTCCCCTCTTTGCCGTCCGCTAGCTAACGGCCGAGCCCCCCACCCCCTTCCTCTCTGTTTCTCTCCCTCTCTCCTCCCGACGACCGGATCGACCCCCCGCCGCCCGGCGCCGCCCCCCCACCCGCCGCCGCCCCCACCACCCGCCGCAGCCTGCCCCGTTGCCCCACCACCCCGCCACCCCCACCCCCCGACGCCCCGTCGCCCCACCACTATCAGACCGCTCCGCCAATGCCAGTGATTGCTCCTGGGACCACGGTGAGTTTAATTTGAATGGACATTACTTGATAGTCTTAACATTTGAGTGTCATCATGCTAACGAGACATTGGAAATGATCTTTGGTGCAGCGTAACTCCAGACAAGCATCGCACGATCCTTCTCCAGCTACCGGCACGAGCCAGCCCGCTCCTACACCTCCATGATCATGGTAAGTTTCTCTAGTGTTTTGCTTAACAAATGCATAAAGACCTAGACTTAGCCTTTATTTCCTCCAATATGCTTACCATAATGACCTAGAGTTAGCTTCTTTTCCTCCAAAATGACTTAATAAGCTTACTGACCTCCAAAACCATCCATTTTACCTAAGTTAGCTCTAAAACGATCTATACTTAGCTTTGTTTCCTCCAAAATGACCTAAGTTAGCTCTAATATGCTTAGTTAACTAGGTTTGCTCAATAATGACATGTACTTAGCTTACTTATGTCAAAAATGGCATAATTAGCTTAGTTAGCTCATAAACAATCCATTTTACCTAAGTTAGCTCTAAAATGACCCATTTTACCTTAGTTAGCTCATAAATGATCCATTTTACCCAATTTAGCTCTAAAATGACCCATTTTACCTAGACTAGCTCCAAAATGATCCATTTTACCTATGTTAGCTCTAAAATGACCCATTTTACCTAGGTTAGCTCCAAAATGACCCATCTTACCTAGGTTAGCTCCAAAATGATGCATTTTACCCAAGTTAGCTCTAAAATGACCCATTTTACCTAGATTAGCTCATAAACGATCCAATTTACCTAGGTTAGCTCACAAACGATCCATTTTTCCTAGTTTAGCTCCAAAATGACCCATCACACCTAGGTTAGCTCTAAAATGATGCATTTTACCTAAGTTAGCTCATAAACGATCTATTTCACCTAGGTTGGCTCATAAACAATCCATTTCACCTAACTTAGCTCAAAAGCGATCCATTTCACCTAGGTTAGCTCCAAAATGACCCATCTTACCTAGGTTAGCTCTAAAATGATGCATTATACCTAAGTTAGCTCATAAACGATCTATTTCACCTAGGTTAGCTCATAAACAATCCATTTCAACTAAGTTAGCTCATAAATGATCCATTTCACCTAAGTTAGCTCATAAATGGCATATACTTCTTCTTCTAGTCACCTTTTTCTAACTTTCTTATTTGCCATTTTGCTGATTTCATTCACTTCACGGAAGCTAGCTTGCTATGATGGAGTGCTTGTTTTTTCTTTCATTCTCCTCTAGTATTCTTCTAGCTTGCTATGATGGAACTTGCTATCTTGATGAAACTTTGCATTGTAATATGTATGGATGGAATAATGTGTATGTGCAACTTGCTATGTATGAATGGATGGAACTATATATGTATGCACGATGAAACTTATGTGCTGGATATGTCATATGTTTGATATTAAATAGCCCTGTGAAATATATATATATATGTCATATATTTGCTGTGAAAATTGCTGGATTAAAAAAAACAGAAAAAGAGGCACCTTTGTCGTCAGCCGCTGATGGCAAAGGCTCCTTTGCCGTCTGCCGCAGACGGGAAAGAAGCCACGCGGCGGCCACCTGTGCTCCCTGGGAGCTGACCCATTTGGTCAGTTTGCCTACAGCGGCGGACGGCAAAGGCTTTGCCTACAGTGGCAGACGGCAAAGAATGCCCACATTTGCCTACAGCAGCAGACGGCAAAGGCTTGTCCCGCAGTGACGTCCAGCTGACGTCATTCGGCGGACAGCAAAGGCCGGATGCTCTTTGCTGTCCGCGGCGGACGGCAAAGGCTGCCGTTAGCCGCCTAACGGACTAACAGCGCATCTATTGCCGTCAGCTTTCTTTGCCGTCAGCCGCTGATAGCAAAGGCCCCTTTGCCGTCCGCTTCAAAAAGCATATGGCAAAGAAGCTCTTTACCGATCCCTACTTTGGCGGAGCCTTTTGCCGTCCGCGGCAGACGGCAAAGGCCTTTGCCGTCCGCCATCCTTGCCTTTGCCGGCAGAGTAGCTAATTCCTGTAGTGCAGGTAAGTCCTTTCCTATTTGCATTTTCTTTCTGTTTTCTATTTTCTGCAACTGTGTTTGGCTTTATTAAAAATGCCAGAGCATTTCCAAAAATCATGCAACTGACCGTGGCCACTGTTTGGAATATTTCCAACAGTAAACATTTCAGTTTGTGATTATTTGGGCATTTAATATCTTTTATAGGATTTAATGCCCAAATGCAAATACTATATGATTTAGTTCAGTGACCCCCAATTGACCTAGAAAAATGTGCAATATTTTTGGCAGAGGTTCAAGACCAATCCAAAGATGATGAACATTTTTGGGAAGGCATTTTGGGTTCATTGAAAATATTTTTATTTGAACCTAGTTGAATTCTTTCTCATGCTAGGGTTTGGTCAATCCCATTTCAACTTAAATAGAATTTAAACATGATGCAACAAGATGCAAAACTCCAGGCAGTACCAGAAGCTAGGGATGTGACAACTGCCACCACTGTAACCCGGACCATGAGAGCCGGAGCTTGAGCCGTCGCCCATCCCATGATTGTTCTGGAAAAGATCAGAATTTTTCTAATCTTTCATAATGAAGAAATCCTTCCAGAGGTGAGTCGACGGCCTTTCCCGTGTACCATGCTTCGGGGAGGGCTGATTCAGCATCTGCCCAAGATTGAAACTTGACCCTCCAGTCCGAGGAGGTGGCCTTCCCTTAGGACGCTGACCATTATTCTGCGTGTTGGTATTAGCCACAAAATCCGAATTATTATCGGCCTTGCGCTTACCATTGCCCCCCTGACTCGCCGGGTTATGATGCTGCCCCTTGTTGTTGCTACTCTTCTTTCCCTTTCCAGGCTTTTCATCATCAGACTCGGGGTCCTTAGTACTATCAGAGTCGACATACTTAACTAGAGCCGCCATCAGCTCCCCCATGTCGCTGCAGTGGCGCTTGAGCCGCCCTAGCTTCTGTTTAAGGGGCATAAAACAACAATTTTTCTCTAACATTAAGACTGCTGAGCCGGCATTGATGCGATCCGATGAGTGCAGGATAGCTGAGACCCGGCGCACCCAGTGGGTTGTTGACTCGCCCTCTTCTTGGACATAGGCGTTGATACGTCTCCGTCGTATCTATAATTTTTGATTGTCCAATGCCAATATTATTCAACTTTCATATACTTTTGGCAACTTTTTATATTATTTTTGGGACTAACATATTGATTCAGAGCCCAGTGCCAGTTCCTGTTTTTTGCATGTTTATGTTTCGCAGAAACCCAATATCAAACGGAGTCCAAACGGGATAAAAACGGACGGAGAATTATTTTGGAATATTTATGATTTTTGGGAAGTAAAATCAACGCGAGACGGTGCCCGAGGTGGCCACGAGGCAGGGGGCGCACCTGCCCCCCTGGGCGCGCCCCTGACCCACGTGGGCCACCCGTAAGGCGGTTGCTGCACTTCTTTTGCCGCAAGAAAGCTAATTTTATGAGAAAAATCTGGGCGAAAGATTCAACCCAATCGGAGTTACGGATCTCCGGATATAAAAGAAACGGTGAAAGGGCAGCAGAGGAGAACGCAGAAACAGAGAGAGACAGAGAGACATATCAAATCTCGGAGGGGCTCTCGCCCTTCCCACGCCATGGAGACCATGAACCAGAGGGGAAACCCTTCTCCCAACTAGGGAGAAGGTCAAGGAAGAAGAAGAAGAAGGAGGGGGGCTCTCCCCCCTCGCTTCCGGTGGCGCCAGAACGCTGCCGAGGGCCATCATCATCACCGCGATCTACACCAACACCTCCGCCATCTTCACCAACATCTCCATCACCTTCCCCCCCCTCTATCTATAGCCGTCCACTCTCTCGCAACCCGCTGTACCCTCTACTTGAACATGGTGCTTTATGCTTCATATTATTATCCAATGATGTGTTGCCATCCTATGATGTCTGAGTAGATTTTCGTTGTCCTATCGGTGGTTGATGAATTGCTATGATTGATTTAATTTGCTTGTGGTTATGTTGTTGTCCTTTGGTGCCCATCATATGAGCGCGCGTGTGGATCACACCATAGGGTTAGTTGTATGTTGATAGGACTATGTATTGGAGGGCAAGAGTGACAGAAGCTTCAACCTAGCATAGAAATTGATGCATACGGGATTGAAGGGGGACCAATATATCTTAATGCTATGGTTGGGTTTTACCTTAATGAACGTTAGTAGTTGCAGACGCTTGCTAATAGTTCCAATCATAAGTGCATAGAATTCCAAGTCAGGGATGACATGCTAGCAGTGGCCTCTCCCACATAATACTTGCTATCGGTCTAGTAAAGTAGTCAATTGCTTAGGGACAATTTCGCAACTCCTACCACCACTTTTCCACACTCGCTATACTAACTTTATTGTGTCTTTATCTAAACAGCCCCTACTTTTTATTTACGTGCTCTTTATTATCTTGCAACCTATCCAAAAACACCTACAAAGTACTTTTAGTTTCATACTTGTTCTAGGTAAAGCGAACGTTAAGCGTGCGTAGAGTTATATCGGTGGTCGATAGAACTTGAGGGAATATTTGTTCTACCTTTAGCTCCTCGTTGGGTTCGACACTCTTACTTATCGAAAGAGGCTACAATTGATCCCCTATACTTGTGGGTTATCAGGCGTCCAAATCCACAATTGACATAGGCTGCTTGCACGTATCTTTAAAATTCTGAATAAACCGGGCTTTTAACTCGGCCCATGATCCAATGGAGTTAGTGGGCAGCCCTTTCAACCAAGTACGGGCCACCTCATCCAACATCATGGTGAAATATTTAGCACACGCAGCATCGCTAACATCCAGCAGCTCCATGGCCATCTCATAACTCTCAACCCATGCTTCAGGGGGTAAGTCGGCTGTGTAGTTAGGCACCTTACGAGGACCCTTGAAATCCTGGGGCAAATGCTCATTACACAGAGCCGACACTAAACATGGCACACCCAATGTTCTAGACATCACGCCTGTCTCCACCGAAGTGGTCGGATAAACCGGAGAATGCTGATGAGCCGCTTACTGAGCCGCCAGCTCAGCCTCCTGACGTGCTCTGCCCTGATCCACCAAAGTCTGAGCACCATCACGCACCGGGTGATGTCCACGAGGCTGGATACGGCGCATGTCACTGCTTGAAACTGCTGGTGAGTCAATGTGTCTGCTATAACTCCGGCTCGGGCGAGGGGTTGAGTGAATCCTCTCACAAATGTAAGAATAAGCCGTCTGCTGGGCCACAGCCGTCTGAAGCAATTCTCTGGCTTGTCGTATTCCCATTGCCGCTGGCGATTCGCCTTCGACCGGTAGAGCAGCTAGTCGTGTTGCCGCAGCAATCACAATATCCAAAGGGTTAGAAAAATGACCCGGCGGCATCGGTACATACTGAGGCGGAGCAGTATTCAAACGGGGCGGCTCTGTCGTGCGCGGCTGAGCTGGCGCTCCAGCCCCAGGTGCTTCAACCCGGTTTATCTCTGGCGGGTTACTGGTCCCCGCTCTAGGCATGTTAGAGAGGTTTCTCGCCTCGTAAACTGAAGGTAAACGAGTCTGATGCCTCCTCCTCATGACTTCATTTGAAGCGTTTTGATGCATCATGAGCCAGAAAGACTCTGACTGAATCCGTTGCGCCTGAGCATCTAAAGCAGCCCGCTCCGTGGCCATCCTGACGTTCTCTGCGTTCAGCTCCTCCTTGGCCTGTGCTATCTCGTCACGTAACTTTGCAACGTCCGCGTTATGCTGAACTTGATTTGCCGGGTTAACCTCCGCTGTTAACAACGTTGTCAGATTGTCCAGCCAGTCGGTCAAGACCTGAGCCGGCGGGCGCACAGGGCCTCCTGCCCCGGCAGCTGTTGCCGTTGGTGACCCGGAGATCATTGCTACCGCAGTCGTAGAATTCTGCACTGGCTGTGTATCGGCCATGAAAATCGGGACCCTATTTGGTGGCTCAGAGGGGTCCGGAATACTGTTGCCATCGGAATAGCCCCCAAGTCGACCGTCTTGCAGTTGATTCAACGACTCAGTTTCACCGGTGGACGACTCACCATCAGAGTAGACGACCGTCTCATCACCAGACACATATCTGCCCTCAGATTCCGCCCCATGGATGAATCCAACAAAGGCGCGTTTCACGGCGGGCTGAACTCGGGCGGGCCGTGCACGCTGAGCCGTCTCAATGATGTCGGTGCACATGTCCGGCTCAGGGGCCGGTTCGCCGATCTTGCCGATGAAGACATGGATTTCACGGAAGGGGACCCGATACCCGTACTCGATTCAGCCAGCCTCGGGGCCCCAGCCTGCATCGTCGATGTAGAGCTTGCCGCGACGACTCTTGGTCATCCGGCCCACAGCGTATCCCTTGATCCCTTCGAAGCTGCCCTTTAAGAACTCGAAACCACCGTGCGCGAGCCCCATGGTTGGCGCCAACTGTCGTGGAATTGTCACGGCAGATGTCCTAGCAGAAGGACTTAGTCGTGGAGCCATCGCAACTAGTTTAGCTTAAAGGGGTTAAACGGGACAAAGGACACAGAGAGTGTATACTGGTTCGGCCTCTTGCGGTGAAGGTAAAGGCCTAATCATGTTTGAGATGGTATTGCTTAGGTTTCGATTACCAGGGAGCGAATACGCTTGACCTAGCTTTCGATCTCTTGTTTTTCTTGCCCTAAACCGCCGTCGGGTCGTCCCTTTATATACACAGGTTGACGCCCAGCGGCTCACGGAGTCCCGGGCGGCTCATAAATAACGTGTCCGGCTCGGTGAATAATTACACTTGCCTTACAATACAAGTCATACATATATGGCGTTTTACACCTATGGGCCTTAAGTTGCCTTTGGGCTTCGGGCCCTTAGCAAGTCTGCTTGATGAACTGCCATCTTCAACATCTTCATGGGCTTTGTATTAATGAACCACCATTGGTATAACCCGGCCCCTCCTGGGCGGGTCATACCTGTTGGAAATATGCCCTAGAGGCAATAATAAATAGGTTATTATTATATTTCCTTGTTCATGATAATCGTTTATTATCCATGCTAGAATTGTATTGATAGGAAACTCAGATACATGTGTGGATACATAGACAACACCATGTCCCTAGTAAGCCTCTAGTTGACTAGCTCGTTGATCAATAGATGGTTACGGTTTCCTGACCATGGACATTGGATGTCGTTGATAACGGGATCACATCATTAGGAGAATGATGTGATGGACAAGACCCAATCCTAAGCCTAGCACAAGATCGTGTAGTTCGTTTGCTCAGAGCTTTTCTAATGTCAAGTATCATTTCCTTAGACCATGAGATTGTGCAACTCCCGGATACCGTAGGAATGCTTTGGGTGTGCCAAACGTCACAACGTAACTGGGTGGCTATAAAGGTGCACTACAGGTATTTCCGAAAGTGTCTGTTGGGTTGGCACGAATCGAGACTGGGATTTGTCACTCCGTGTAAACGGAGAGGTAGTCCCGGGGGTCCACCAAGTGGGGCCACCAGCCCCAGAAGGCTGCGTGGGCCAAGTGTGGGAGGGGACCAGCCCCAGGTGGGCTGGTGCGCCCCCCCACCAATGCCCAAGGCGCATGGGAGAGTGGGAGGGGCAAACCCTAGGTCCAGATGGGCCTTAGGGCCCATCTAGTGGGGCGCCCCCCCTCTCCTCCCCTTGGCCGCCCCCCTTGATGGGATCTAGGGCTGGCCGCCTCCTCTTGGGGGTGGAAACCCTAAGGGGGGCGCAGCCCCCTCCCCCCTATATATAGTTGAGGTTTGGGCTGCCCAACAGACATGAGAACGTCTCCTTTTTGGCGCAGCCCTACCCCTCTTCCTCCTCCTCCTCTCCCGCGGTGCTTGGCGAAGCCCTGCGGGATTGCCACGCTCCTCCACCACCACCATGCCGTCGGGTTGCTGCTGGATGGAGTCTTCCCCAACCTCTCCCTCTCTCCTTGCTGGATCAAGGCGTGGGAGACGTCACCGGGCTGCACGTGTGTTGAACGCGGAGGCATCGTTCTTTCGGTGCTTAGATCGGAATCAACCGCGATCTGAAGCGCTACGAGTACGACTCCCTCATCCGCGTTCTTGCAACGCTTCCGCATCGCGATCTACAAGGGTATGTAGATTCACTCCCCTTCCCCTCGTTGCTAGATTACTCCATAGATTGATCTTGGTGATGCGTAGAAAATTTTGAATTTCTGCTACGTTCCCCAACAGTGGCATCATGAGCTAGGTCTATGCGTAGTTTCTATGCACGAGTAGAACACAAAGTAGCTGTGGGCGTCGATGTTGTCAATTCTTCTTGCCGCTACTAGTCTTATCTTGTTTCGGCGGCATTGTGGGATGAAGCGGCCCGGACCGACCTTACACGTACGCTTACGTGAGACAGGTTCCACCGACTGACATGCACTAGTTGCATAAGGTGGCTAGCGGGTGTCTGTCTCTCCTACTTTAGTCGGAACGGATTCGATGAAAAGGGTCCTTATGAAGGGTAAATAGAAATTGGCATATCACGTTGTGGTCTTACGTAGGTAAGAAACGTTCTTGCTAGAAACCTACAAACCACGTAAAAACTTGCAACAACAATTAGAGGACGTCTAACTTGTTTTTGTAGCAAGTGCTATGTGATGTGATATGGCCAGAAGATATGATGAATGATATATGTGATGTATGAGATTGATCATATTCTTGTAATAGGAATCACGACTTGCATGTCGATGAGTATGACAACCGGCAGGAGCCATAGGAGTTGTCTTTATTTTTTGTATGACCTGCGTGTCATTGAATAACGCCATGTAAGTTACTTTACTTTATTGCTAAGCGCGTTAGCCATAGAAGTAGAAGTAACCGTTGGCGTGACAACTTCAAGAAGACACAAGGATGGAGATCATGGTGTCATGCCGGTGACAAAGATGATCATGGTGCCCCGAAGATGGAGATCAAAGGAGCAAAATGATATAGGCCATATCATGTCACTATTTGATTGCATGTGATGTTTATCATGTTATGCATCTTATTTGCTTAGAACGACGGTAGTAAGTAAGATGATCCCTCACTAAAAATTTCAAGAGAAGTGTTCCCCCTAACTGTGCACCGTTGCGAAGGTTCGTTGTTTCGAAGCACCACGTGATGATCGGGTGTGATAGATTCTAACGTTCGAATACAACGGGTGTTGACGAGCCTAGCATGTACAGACATGGCCTCGGAACACAAGCAAAACACTTAGGTTGACTTGACGAGCCTAGCATGTACAGACATGGCCTCGGAACACAAGAGACCGAAAGGTCGAACATGAGTCGTATAGCAGATACGATCAACATGGAGATGTTCACCGATGATGACTAGTCCGTCTCACGTGATGATCGGACACGGCCTAGTTTGACTCGGATCATGTATCACTTAGATGACTAGAGGGATGTCTATCTGAGTGGGAGTTCATTAATCAGATGAACTTAATTATCATGAACATAGTCAAAAGATCTTTGCAAATTATGTCATACGCTTTAGTTCTACTGGTTAAGATATGTTCCTAGAGAAAATTTAGTTGAAAGTTGGTAGTAGCAATTATGCGGACTGGGTCCGTAAACTGAGGATTGTCCTCATTGCTGCACAGAAGGCTTATGTCCTTAATGCACCGCTCGGTGTGCTGAACCTCAGCGTCGTCTGTAGATGTTACGAAACATCTGACATACACGTTTCGATGACTACGTGATAGTTCAGTGCGTAATGCTAACGCTTTAGAATTGTGGCACCAAAGACGTTTTTTGAAACGTCGCAGAACATATGAGATGTTCCAAAAACTGAAATTGGGATTTCAGACTAGTGCCCACGTCAAGAGGTATGAGACCTCTGACAAGTTTCTTAAGCCTGCAAACTAAGGGAGAAAAGCTCAACCGTTGAGCATGTGCTCAGATTGTCTGAGTACCACCATCGCTTGAATCGAGTGGGAGTTAATCTCCCAGATGAGATAGTGATAGTTCTCCATAGTCACTGCCACCAAGCTAGTAGAGCTTCGTGATGAACTATAACATATCAGGGATAGTTATGATGATCCTTGAGCTATTCGCGATGTTTGACACCGCGAGAGTAGAAATCAAGAAGGAGCATCAATTGTTGATGGTTAGTAAAACCACTAGTCTAGAAGGGCAAGGGCAAAAGGGATACTTCATGAAACAGCAAGTCATTTGTTGCTCTAGTGAAGAATCCCAAGGTTGAACCCAAACCCGAGACTAAGTGCTTCTGTAATGAGGGGAACGGTCACTGAAGCGGAACTACCCTAGACACTTGGTAGATGAGAAGGCAGGCAAGGTCGACAGAAGTATATTGGATATACATTATATGAATGTGTACTTTACTAGTACTCCTAGCACCACCAGGGTATTAAATACCGGTTCGGTTGCTAAGTGTTAGTAACTCGAAATAAAAGCTGCGGAATAAATGGAGACTAGCTAAAGGTGAGATGACGATATGTGTTGGAAGTGTTTCCAAGGTTGATGTGATCAAGCATCGCATGCTCCCTCTACCATCGAGATTGGTGTTAAACCTAAATAATTGTTATTTGGTGTTTGCGTTGAGCATAAACATGATTGGATTATGTTTATCGCAATACGGTTATTCATTTAAGGAGAATAATGGTTACTCTGTTTATTTGAATAATACCTTCAATGGTCTTGCACCTAAAATGAATCTCGATCGTAGTGATACACATGTTCGTGCCAAAAGATATAAAATAGTAATGATAGTTCCACATACTTGTGGCACTGCCATTTGAGTCATATTGGTATAGAACGCATGAAGAAGCTCCATCTAGATGGATCTTTGGACTCACTCGTTTTTGAAAAGATTGAGACATGCGAACCATGTCTATTGGTATATATGCATGAAGAAACTCCATGTAGATGGATCGTTTCGACTCACTTGATTTTGAATCACTTGAGACATGCAAATCATACCACATGGGCAAGATGACTGAAAGTCCTCGTTTTCAGTAAGATGGAACAAGAGAGCAACTTATTGGAAGTAATACATTTTGATGTATGCAGTCCAATGAGTGCTGAGGCATGCAGTGGATATCGTTATGTTCTTACTTCACAGATGATTTGAGTAGATGCTGAGTGTATTTACTTGATGAAACACAAGTCTGAATTATTGAAAGGTTCAAGTAATTTCAGAGTGAAGTTGAAGATCGTCGTGACAAGAAGATAAAATGTCCGTGACATGATCATAGAGATGAGTGTCTGAGTTACGAGTTTGGCACACAATTAAGACATTGTGGAAAGTGTTTCACAATTAATACCGCCTGGAACACCATAGTGCGATGGTGTGTCCGAACATCATAACTGCACCCTATTGGATATGGTGCATACCATGATGTTTCTTATCAAATTACCACTATCGTTTATGGGTTAGGCATTAGAGACAACCGCATTCACTTTAAAAGGGGCACCACGCAATTCCGTTGAGACGACACCGTTTATAGAAACCTAAGTTGTCGTTTCTTAAAAGTTTGGGGCTACGAAGCTTATGTGGAAAAGTTTCAGGCTGATAAGCTCGAACCCAAAGCGGATAAATGCATCTTCATAGAAAACCCAAAACAGTTGGGTATACCTCATATTTCAGATCTAGAAGAAAAAGTAATTGCTTCTAGAAACGAGTCCTTTCTCGAGGAAAAGTTTCTCTCGAAAGAATTGAGTGGGAGGATGGTGGAGACTTGATAAGGTTATTGAACCGTCACTTCAACTAGTGTGTAGCAGGGCGCAGGAAGTTGTTCCTGTGGCACCTACACCAATTGAAGTGGAAGCTTATGATAGTAATCATGAAACTTCGGATCAAGTCACTACCAAACCTCGTAGGACGACGAGGATGCGCACTACTTCAGAGTAATGCGTGATCCTGTCTTGGAAGTCATGTTGCTAGACAACAATGAACCTACGAGCTATGGAGAAGCGATGATGGGCCCATATTCCGACGAATGGCTTGAGGCCATGAAATCCGAGATAGAATCCATGTATCAGAACAAAGCATGGACTTTGGTGAACTTGCCCGATGATCGGCAAGCCATTGAGATAAATGGATCTTTAAGAAGAAGACAGACATGGACGGTAATGTTACTGTCTATGAAGCTCGACTTGTGGCAAAGAGTATTTTCACAAGTTCAAGGAGTTGACTACGATGAGTTTTTCTCATCCGTAGCGATGCTTAGGTCCATCGGAATCATGTTAGCATTAGCTGCATTTATGAAATCTGGCAGATGGATGTCAAAACAAGTTTCCTTGCCAGTTTTCGTAAGGAAAGGTTGTATGTGATACAATCAGAAAGGTTTTGTCGATCCTAAGGATGCTAAAGGTATGCTAGCTCCAGCGATCCTTCTAAGGACTGGAGTAAGAATCTCGGAGTTGGAATGTACGCTTTGATGAGATGATCAAAGTTTTTGGGTTTATACAAAGTTTGTTAGAAACTTGTATTTACAATAAAGTGAGTGGGAGCGCTGCAACATTTCTGATTAGTATATGTGAATGACATATTGTTGATCCGAAATGATGTAAAATATCTGGAAAGCATAAAGGGTTGTTTGAAATGAGTTTTTCAAAGGAAGACCTGGATAAAAGCTGCTTACATATTGGGCATCAAGATCTATAGAGATAGATCAAGACGCCCGATGATACTTTCAAAGAACGCACACCTTGACATGATTTTGAAAGAGTTCAAAATAGATCAGCAAAGAAGGAGTTCTTGGCTGTGTTACAAGGTGTGAGTATTGAGTAAGACTCAAGACCTGACCACAGCAGAAGAAAGAGAAAGGACGAAGGTCGTCCCCTATGCTTCAAACGTAGGCTCTACAGTATGCTATGCTGTGTACCGCACATGAAGTGTGCCTTTCCATGAGTTGGTCAAGGGGTACAATAGTGATCCGGGAATGGATCACATGACAGCGGTCGAACTTATCCTTAGTATCTAGTGGACTAAGGAATTTTCTCGATTATGGAGGTGAAAAGGAGTTCGTCGTAAAGGGTTACGTCGATGCGAACTTTGACACTAATCCGGATGACTCTGAGTAGTAAACCGGATTCGTATAGTAGAGCAATTACTTGAAATGGCTCCAAGTAGCGCGTGGTAGCATCCACAAAGATGACATAGATATTCGTAAAGCACACACGAATCTGAAAGGTTCAGACCCGTTGACTAATAACCTCTCTCACAAGCATAACATGATCAAACCAGAACTCATTGAGTGTTAATCACATAGAGATGTGAACTAGATTGTTTACTCTAGTAAACTCTTGGGTGATGGTCACATGGTGATGTGACCTGTCAGTGTTAATCACATGGTGATGTGAACTAGATTATTGACTCTAGTGCAAGTGGGAGACTGTTGGAAATATGCCCTAGAGGCAATAATAAATAGGTTATTATTATATTTCCTTGTTCATGATAATCGTTTATTATCCATGCTAGAATTGTATTGATAGGAAACTCAGATACATGTGTGGATACATAGACAACACCATGTCCCTAGTAAGCCTCTAGTTGACTAGCTCGTTGATCAATAGATGGTTACGGTTTCCTGACCATGGACATTGGATGTCGTTGATAACGGGATCACATCATTAGGAGAATGATGTGATGGACAAGACCCAATCCTAAGCCTAGCACAAGATTGTGTAGTTCGTTTGCTCAGAGCTTTTCTAATGTCAAGTATCATTTCCTTAGACCATGAGATTGTGCAACTCCCGGATACCGTAGGAATGCTTTGGGTGTGCCAAACGTCACAACGTAACTGGGTGGCTATAAAGGTGCACTACAGGTATTTCCGAAAGTGTCTGTTGGGTTGGCACGAATCGAGACTGGGATTTGTCACTCCGTGTAAACGGAGAGGTATCTCTGGGCCCACTCGGTAGGACATCATCATAATGTGCACAATGTGACCAAGGAGTTGATCACGGGATGATGTGAGTTACGGAACGAGTAAAGAGACTTGCCGGTAACGAGATTGAACAAGGTATAGGGATACCGACGATCGAATCTCGGGCAAGTAACATACCGATGGACAAAGGGAATTGCATACGGGATTGATTGAATCCCCGACATCGTGGTTCATCCGATGAGATCATCGTGGAACATGTGGGAGCCAACATGGGTATCCAGATCCCGCTGTTGGTTATTGACCGGAGAACGTCTCGGTCATGTCTGCATGGTTCCCGAACCCGTAGGGTCTACACGCTTAAGGTTCGATGACGCTAGGGTTATAGGGAAAGTATGTATGTGGTTACCGAATGTTGTTCGGAGTCCCGGATGAGATCCCGGACGTCACGAGGAGTTCCGGAATGGTCCGGAGGTAAAGATTTATATATGGGAAGTCCTGTTTTGGTCACCGGAAAAGTTTCGGGTGAAATCGGTAATGTACCGGGACCACCGGGAGGGTCCCGGGGGTCCACCAAGTGGGGCCACCAGCCCCAGAAGGCTGAGTGGGCCAAGTGTGGGAGGGGACCAGCCCCAGGTGGGCTGGTGCGCCCCCCCCACCAATGCCCAAGGCGCATGGGAGAGTGGGAGGGGGCAAACCCTAGGTCCAGATGGGCCTTAGGGCCCATCTAGTGGGGCGCCCCCCCTCTCCTCCCCTTGGCCGCCCCCCCTTGATGGGATCTAGGGCTGGCCGCCTCCTCTTGGGGGTGGAAACCCTAAGGGGGGCGCAGCCCCCTCCCCCCCTATATATAGTTGAGGTTTGGGCTGCCCAACAGACATGAGAACGTCTCCTTTTTGGCGCAGCCCTACCCCTCTTCCTCCTCCTCCTCTCCCGCGGTGCTTGGCGAAGCCCTGCGGGATTGCCACGCTCCTCCACCACCACCATGCCGTCGGGTTGCTGCTGGATGGAGTCTTCCCCAACCTCTCCCTCTCTCCTTGCTGGATCAAGGCGTGGGAGACGTCACCGGGCTGCACGTGTGTTGAACGCGGAGGCACCGTTCTTTCGGTGCTTAGATCGGAATCAACCGCGATCTGAATCGCTACGAGTACGACTCCCTCATCCGCGTTCTTGCAACGCTTCCGCATCGTGATCTACAAGGGTATGTAGATTCACTCCCCTTCCCCTCGTTGCTAGATTACTCCATAGATTGATCTTGGTGATGCGTAGAAAATTTTGAATTTCTGCTACGTTCCCCAACAATACCCAATAACTATATCCCCAACACATTGTCACCTCTCCGTGTGTAGAAAGAAAAAAGCAACGGACGATTGAGTCTTCACGTGCCTCCTTGTGTGCCTCGTATGAACGGGGCATGGTCAGGTCATGGCGCGCCTGGTATGGTCGTCGTTCAAATAGCTCCGGCAGCCTCCTCATCTCCCACGATGATTTATGCGGTTGCCAACTCCTCTCTCCATCGCCTTCCCGATTCCACTCTCAATCTCTGCCCCCATCCTTCTATCACTAGCACCATGTCTCGCGCTGGATCTTTTGACACCCTCGGCGGTGACAGGATGGTGATGTCGGGCTTACTAGCCCAGTTCACTCGGGAACGCCGTGTCGACCTCCAGGGCGGCCGCACCATCCGGCACCATGTACACCAACGAGATCAGCGCCATCGACACGTGGATACAAAAAAGCGAGGCGTACATGCGAGCGCATGAAGTGGTCTTCATCGGCATAGACCTCGAGTACACTCCCTCGCATGACAAGGCAGCAGTCATCCAGCTTCGCGACGACTCTAGTTGTCTCGTTTACCAGGTATGCCAATCACCAAGGGTGAGCACATCCTTGTGGAAGTTCCTCCTCAAGGAACAGTATACATTCGTAGGTTTTTCCATCTGGCGGGACAAAGAACTATTGGAGCTCTTGGGTTTAAGGGTCAAAAATACAAGGACATCCAGGTCGAATGGATTGTTCCGGATGCCTCAAACAAGCCTTTGAATTTTCTTGGGGAAGTAGCCGGATTGATCATTGATGAATTCTACGACGAGATGAAGAATTTGTTCGATAAGGAGTATCACCAGCACTGGGATGTGGAGCTGTGTGATGCACAAATCGCGCATGCGTGCATGGACGCGTATGCATACTTAGTCGTATGGAGATGGATCTACCTCATCGAGCAGGGTCGGCTTGAAGCAAAAGAAAGGCAAGTGATGCTAGCCATCCATGAAAACATCAAGAAGGAGAAGATGCAACTCATAATGGAGAAGGCGCGGATGGGCAATATTATTTTGAATAGATTAGTTTTATTATGATTTATGTAATTTAGATTCTGCTAAATTTGGCCGATTTGTGCCGAAATTGTATGTTCCAATGATATGAACATTTGTGGTATCGTACTATTAAGTTAATTAATGTATGTGTCGGCCCTTAAAAGTGGTACCTTCGAATTCTACCTTGTCAAATCTTTATCCTTCCCGTTCACCATCACGCCTCGAGCGAAACCCTAGCCTTCAAGGTGTGTAAGATGTCCGCGCACGGAGGCAAGAAGGAGGGTTGCCGGGTTGCAGGATCGACAGGGGCGACAAGCAATCCTCGTCTCGCCGCCGGTAGCGGCGACAATATCACAGGCGACGTCGACGACGAAAGCATCACTGGGGGAGGTGGCAGCGGTGACGTGCCTGGCGGATGGAAGATCACATCAGAGTTGCTGTTCGGAAGGAATAAAACCCAATACAGGTAAGTCAACCCAGCACCCATGTCCCTGATGAAACACAGTACGTTATTTGTTCACTGAACGATCCAGTGTCTATGAATAGGACGGTGAAATCCTCCCTATGATAAACCGTAGTATTTCGATGTCCGAGCAAAGTCATCAGTTCAGCGGAATACAGAAGACAGAGACATGCAGGCACCTGCGTACCCCAATCCGTAGAGTCTGCACGGATGGATTTGATTTCGGGCGTAGGTTTCTGGTCTGCCCAAAATAGGCTTCAAATAAAACAAATTGTTTTCTATGTTCTGTGTTCATCAGTTACATCCACGATTTAACTCCACTTTTTTTCTGTACTATAGGGATTTGACACATGTGGATATTTGAAGTGGATGGACGAAGAATGGAAGGGGAGAGCGAGGACTATAATCAACAAGCTCGCTGAAGAAAATTTGGTGGTACAGAAATCAAATATGGAGAAAGACAAGCAGATAGCTTGCATGAAAGAAGAGAGAAAGGTGCCAACCTCTACCTAAAGCACACCATTAAGAGCAGGGATAGAAGGGATTTAGCTGCACTATCTGTCATAGGTCTATGTGTACTTATGTATGCTCTCCTGCAGATCTTTGTCAGGTGAATTATATAAAATGATCTAATTACTTTCACAACTTTTTGTAAACCCTTTTGGAAATAAAATGGATACATTTCGGAACTAGTTTCAACTTTCAAGCACTTAAATATATGGTAGCAAATTGAAGAAATGTCAGTGATATTGAACATGAGTGTCCCTAATACAACATTACATCAACATCTTAAATAGCCAAGCAACGTGCTAGTAACACAACTTTTAATTGAGATCATTGTCCATCTCATCTAGACCTATTTCCTCCTCGTCGACCAGTTCATCCTCACTCATGTCATAGTCTTCCTTGCCCTGCTCAAATATTCACCGAATTTCTTCCACAACACTAACAGGAACTGAAACCCCTAATGCTTCATCTCTTTCGTGGTGAACATTTGGTACAACATCATCTTCCTCCTCTTCATCCTCAACATCTCTGGCAGCTTCATGATCCTCCACTTCATCCTCAACATCCACAGTAAAATGGTACGGTGAAGAATGGGTGTCTTCTTGATAGGCTTGTACAGTCGCGTCCTGCTGACCATCAAAAATTTCTGGAACATCGTATGTGCCTCTGGACCCAATAGGCACAACCACCTTCCATGGGTGACCAAACTTTGTATCTTCCAAGTAAATACATGTGATAGCTTGGGACGCCGACATGAATGGAGCATCCTGGTACCAGAAGGCGGAAGTATTCACGCTTCTACAAAACTCATCAGACTTCATCTTGAAGCTTTTCTTTTTCAGGCCATCGAGGTCAAACCAATCACATCTAAACAGAAATACTGATCTGTCTCCGTAACTGACCTCAAGAACTTGCTTCAGCACCCCGTATAGTTCCCTCTCTTCTTCATAGTTTTCAACGCCTACCTTCATCATGACGCCCGAATTTTGAGTCCTTTGGTCCTTTTTGGAATCCATTGTACGGAACCTAACACCATTTATCGCGCATGCATCCCATGGATATGCGCGGATGCCTGGCCCTTTTGATAGCAGTTTTATATATTCAGGCGCATTTCTTAACTTCCTTACATGATCTGCAAACCAATCAACAAACTCCGCCTTATGCTTCTGCTCAAAGTTTCGCACACCCTTGTTCTTTAATTCTTCCGTGTGAACCCTGTGGAAAATAAGTAAACTAGTCATGAACTTAGTTAAAATATACTCGTTAGCAACGTTGTAGTATGACTTAGTTAGGTGATTGAAACTTACTCCATGTACTTCTCTACTTCTGGACAGTTGTCAAGTATGTATCTATGCATTTTGCCCCAATCTTCAGAGCATGTTTTCTTGTGGGCAGCCCCAATGCCAACAGGACCACCATCTGAAAGTATGCCTAGGCTTCCTCTTGTAGATTTCTGCTTTTTCTTCTTCTTATCATTCTTACTCATGTTCCAATCTGGCTTGTTAAAACTCGTCTCTATGTCTTCTTTCAAATATCTGGAGCAAAAGATCAACCACTCATCGCCAATATAGGATTCCGCAATTGAGCCTTCGGGCCTTGCTTTGTTATGCATATTTGACTTGAGGTACCCAAGCCTTCTCTCAATTGGAAACATCCAACGATACTGGACAGGTCCCCTTAGTAGTGCCTCTTCCGGAAGGTGTACAACTAGGTGCACCATTACGTCAAAGAAAGCAAGTGGGAAGAGCTTCTCAGGCTTGCACAGAATTTTAGGAATGTCATCTCTCAATTGCTTCATGACGTCGATTCTTAATGTCTTGGCACACAACTCCTTAAAGAATTCTCCTAGTAACGCGATAGCCTCATACATCTCCTTTGAGACAATGCCTCTAAGAGCAGCTCATAAGATAGTCCATAGGAGTATGTAGTAATCACGCGTCTTCAGACTGTGTAATTTACCAGTCTCAACATCCACATATGTAGGCAGGTTTGCAGCATGACCGTCTGGGAATTTGACATTAGCCAGAAACTTGCACAACTTTATTTTGTTTTCCTTACTAAGTGTCCATGGTGCAGGATACTTTTTGTAAGAACCCTCCCTCTTCGTATCTTCTTGCAACCAATGATCATACCACATCTTCATATGCTATAATCCAATCTAGCACTGATGGTATCCTTGTTCTTACCATCAAGTTCAAGGAGTGTACCAATGATACTGTCACATATGTTCTTCTCAGTGTGCATAACATCCAGGTTGTGAGGTTACAAGATATCCTTCCAGTATGGAAAATCATGTAAGCTCGCCCTCAGGTGCCATGTGGGATATTTATCCGTGCGGTTTCTCTTTCTACTAGCATTATCAGGGTACTTCCATGGTTTGAAATTCTCCTTAGCAAGTTGTAGGTACTGATCAACTTCTTCGCTTGTGAACTTCCTTGGTCGACCCCTATGCTCTATCTTGTTATTAAACGGGGTTTTTCGCTTTCTAAAACGATGTTTTCTAGGAAGGAATCGTCGATGGCCAATGTATCCAATTTTATTTTCCAGTTTCTGAAAGCAAGGATTCTCACTGGAATGCACACATGCGTAATAACCCTTTGTGCTCCAGCCGAAGGTAGTGCCATACGCAGGATAATCATGAATGGACGAAATAAGCATTGCATGCAAATTGATTGGTTTTCCCGTGCATACATCTGTTGTTTCCACACCATCCCACAACTTCTTCATATCTGCTATCAGTGGCAATACATAAAAATCCTTTACTGGTGAGTATTTCCCAGGAATCAGCAATGCCATCAAGAAATTGGATTGGACCATGCACATCTAGGGTAGGAAGTTGTATGGAATGACAAAAATAGGCCACATACTGTATGCACTGCTCATGTATCCAAAAGGATTGATTCCGTCCGTTGCAAATCCTAACCTCAAGTTGTGGGTATCTCTAGGAAATCCTGCATGTTTTCCATTGAAGTACTACCATGCATCGCCATCATCAAGGTGCCTCATTACATTAGCCTCTTGAACCCTCTTTTCCTTATGCCACCGGGTGTGCTATGATATTTCCCCCGAAGAAAAAAATCTTTGTAAACGTGGCATTATCGGAAAGTATCGAAGGATCTTGTGAGGAACCTTTTTCTTCCCATTGACATGTCTCCACCTTGATGTACCACAGTGGGGATAATGAGACTGTTGGCATAATCCTCCCAATACAAAATGCAGTCATACTTGCATATATGAATTGTCTGGTATCCAATACCAAGATCAGAAAGAGCTCTCTTAGCACTAGCATAAGATTTCGGTAAGTCCACCTTAGGCAAGCAATATTCAACAGCTGACAAAGCATATTGAATGTCTTGTTGGTCATACACGTATATGTTTTGATATAAAGCACCATGATAATGAACGCCATCCGTGTCATACTGCCACATTCCTCGTGAGGGGTTTCATCGCTTCTTCATTGAGCTTCTTCAAAAATGTCCAACCCACCAGATGCATCTTCTTTATTTCCAGTTGTTCTGCCCTTGTCATCCACTAGAACTCCCACCATATCGAACATAGATTGTTGGTACAGCTCAAAATCATCAGATTCGTCACATTCATAACCATCATCATTGGCAGTATAACTGGGTGCACTGATGTACCCTGATTCCCCATTATAGATCCACATCGTATAGGACATGAGCATACCAGTGACTTTTACATGACATCTGACAACATCAATACTTTCGCGGATCCCATTACGACAATTTCTGCATGGACACAACATATCTTCGGCCCCGTTGTTGTGAGCAAGCACGAATTCCATAAACTGATTCACGCCAGCCATGTATGGCGGCGTGAGGACCGTTCCATAAGTAATCCAACCACGATCCATCGCCTGTAGAACATGAAAAGTAAATAGAACGCATCTGATATTTGCTACTACGATGTTTTTAGTAAATAGATCTCACCTGAAATTGCCCCTGTTTGACGTTGCCGCTGTCGTGCGTGACTTCACCCTTCAACTGTGGCGCGTGGTATCACCGTACCCTAGCAACCACGTTCACCTCGCTGTGCCGGCCTCTTGATTCGCTGCTCGAGGCGTGGTGTTGGGGAACGCGACAGAAAACAAAAAAATCGGTACTACGAACAGTCCCAGGACCACTATGGAGATGCATACAAGGTTTTGATCTGATCATTACCGACACCTAGCACAGCGGAAGAAGAGTCGTTGAAGATCGGCGGTGCAGATCCCCGCAGCTAGGATTTACAACCTCCCAATCGCGTGGATGTTCTCCCTCTTCTTGGACAGCCCTTCGGGAGGCGGTCGGACAGTCCCCTGGACGGTGTCACGGATAGCCCTTCGAGAGGACCCTCGACACTAGGGCGGTCACTCGGACAGCCCTTCGGGAGGACCCTCGACACTCGGACGGTCACTCGGACATCCCTTCGAGGACCCTCAAAACTCGGTCGGTCACTCAGACAGCCCTTCGGGAGGACCTTCGAACTAATATCGAAACTACGACCTCTCTACGGGGTTGCACACATACGGTGTCATCTACCCGGCAGGGCTTCACCGTCCATAACAAGTTCCTGCCGGAACCCAGACAGCCTTTTGGCTCTACGAAACTATTTCGATGGGAGGGAGAGAGAATGCCAGATCATACATGGCTTGTGTATGAGAGTTGGCGTGAGTGTGGAGAGCTCCTTTCCACCTCTATTTATAGGAAAAGCCAAGGGGTAGGGTGGCACATGAATATACCAAAATGCCAATGGAAGGTGTCCTTCACAAGGCATAAAGGGGAAGGCAAGTGGGGCAAGGGGGCTCCGTGGAGCAGCCCCCCTTGGACGTCCACCCCCATTGTGCGGCCCCGCAAAAAGGGTTCCCACCCTTCCACGTCATCCCTAGATCTTTTGGGACAAAGCCCCAAAAGGTGGAATTCCATAAAGTGACCATAAAGTGCTTTTTACTATTCACGAAGCCATTTTTCCGCGATCGTTAAATCTGAAAAATATTTCGATGGTTCTTAAAATAATTCCAGTACTCACTAAAACAATTTTGGGCGCATTCCAAAACATTTTCAGATCAATGATTTTCATTAGTGAAAAGCTACCAAAGCGGTTCCGGCAGCTCCAGAACATTTTTGGTTTTTTCTCTGAAAAAATCCGAGAAGTTCCCAGAACAATTCTGGCACCCTCCAAGAATTTCCAGGCGTGTGCCAAAACCTTTTTGACTTAATGATATACTCCAACACAACTTTTCGCTTTAACTGAAATTGTTCCGGTGTTCTCTCTCTGGAACTCTTCCATTGTCTCCGAAACTTTTTTGGTGACTTTCTCTTAAACTCCCTGTCTAGTATTCAACAGACAGATGACCCTTAAGCGTGTGACCCTGTAGGTTCGGTGAAGTATAGACATGCCCGATACATTTTTCGCTCAATGATCAATAGCGGAACCATGGGCACCCATATTGATCCCTATGCCCACACGAATGAATATTCGAGTGAACCTGTTTGTTGACGTGTGCTATTCCTATTGCTTCACGATATGTTACAAACACCTGAGGTGAGACTTATTGGCATCCCCCTGGATCAACACTTGTCCACTATGCCAGTTACCTCTTTATCGGTTTTGTTCTCTTATCACGTTTCCGCGTTCCAGCATCCCTGTGACCAAATCACATTGTGTCTGGCCAGACGATGATGGATACCGTAACACCGAGAGGGACCTAAGAATATCTCTCCATCGTCGGAGGAGAAAATCCCAATCTTGTGCTATCTCATTCCTTGTCGTACCTTTCCGTGAACCCTTAAGCCGCCGTAATAGCCACCCAGTTACAAAAGACGTTTAACAAACCCCAAAGTTCACGAAGCAAGAACGAAGGAACTCGACACTCTCATGGTCTAAGGAATTATGCAAACATTAACTTTCTCTATGTTATTAACGATTTACTTGTGACGAATGTATCTCATTGCATAACATCAATTCGGGTCGATCCAACACAAGTATTCTCCTAACATTGTGCCCTCAAAATTGCCGGCATAGTCATGCCCATGATCAGGAAAACAGGATCATCATGCAATACTTGAGCTAGTCTTAGAGGCATGACTAGGAATACATTTTACCGTTTATTATACCACACGTGCATATGAGTTTCCCTCCGAGCCTCGTGGATATTGCAGACTCGAGAATCATTGCAGTTATAGCATGGAACATAAACCTCCAGTACAAACTTAGAGATAGAAAATAACTGTTATTGCTGCCTCTAGGGCATATCTCCTACACGTGGTATGACGGAGGGCCCTAAGCCGTCGATCTCGATTCCCTTTGTTAGGAGGGAACTGGGCAATCCCAATTCCAAGTTCCTGCTATTATGAAAAGAGA